>NC_067489.1:26395933-26695933 GCF_947179515.1 Apodemus sylvaticus
TGCCGTGGGAGCAGGAGGAAGGGCTGAGCCTTGCTGAAAACCAACTGTGCCATGCTCTGTTTTACGGAAACATTTGCTCTTTTCACTGTTCGAAGGATAACGATATCCTACGCCATAGAAGGGCACATCCTGTGGGCAGGGGAGCTCAGCCATGAGTGGACTAGTAATTTCCTCCAATGGCTTCCTTTGTTCTTTTCCCACAAAGGAAATGTATGTATTTCCTTTCCCCTTGAAGGTGCCCCCCCCCCCCCGACCCCCCGACCCCGACTGAAAAGCATGTGAGGAGAAAACGAAGCTCAATGGTATCATCACTAATCAACTACATGATTCAGTAAATATTCAGTGAATGGTTACTACATTCCAAGTGGTACTTGTTATTGGCATTAATACATTTTCTCAACATCTAGATAAAAAAAAAAAAAATCCACTACAAGTATACTCAAAACCAAGTGGACTGTTAGTTACCGTGCTTGTGGCTTAAGAGAATCGTTACTTTCATCCGTAATTTTTGTTGGCATACAGCAGTGCTGGGAATTGAACAAACACCCTCACAAACAGCAAGCTTGGATAGCTATGGATGAAACCAGAGCTTTATTAAATAAAACTATGGTGATATTGCTGTTGTTGTAATTTTTCTCTAATGTTTCAGCAGTGTACATGGGCTTTATATTGTATTACTATTAAAACACTCAGCAGTAACAAACTTTTTATAGACATTCTTCCTCCTAGCTCAGATACCCTTGCCTCCCCTCAAAACACTGAGCAACAACAGTCCCTTGCACCCTGCCAGTCATGGCCACACAAGCAGGAGCCAGGACATGGCAGCTTGAAGCCTTACTGTGCCAGGGTCACATAGCTTTCTTAACACAGGACGCAATGGCACCACAGAGGAAGGTTTCTCAATGTACCACCTGACATTTCCATTTTGTCTGATGCTGGGGGTGGGGGTGGGCATGGAGTCTATCATTTCCAACCTAAGTGTGAGTATTCCTGTTGTGTTATTCCTATAGCATAACTTTAAGCAGTAGCAGTAAAAAAGGAAAGGATGTTCAGAAGCACAGGTAGTTAGAGCAAAGGATGCAGAATAAAATGGCTGCCCCGTGCTTAACTGCAGCAACATCTTCAACCCTATCTGTTGGAATTATTTCAAATGCCCGTATTTCTCACCACTTTCATAAAAAAATATTCATCGAGAAACAATGAACTTGATGAGAAACACTCCATCATGTCAGACCATCCTAAAGCATAGTCTTTTAATAAATAAATTGTATTTAGTATTGCAGCATGCTTATGCATGCTGTGGGGCAGGGCGCATGCGCATCACAGCCGACACTGTGTTGAGAGTGACTGGGGGCTCCAGGGACTGTGCTCAGACCTATGTCTGGGCTCCCTTGCTGGCCCGAGAGTTGATCCTAAATACCCTGAAAATGGAGGCAAAACTGTCAGGCAGGCTTTCACTTTAAAAGGTATTACACTTACAGCATGACTTTCTGGAGAGAAGAATCGGATGCAATGGTGGCAGCACATGCATCTGTCTCATAGAATATTCCTAGATAATTGAAAAGAACGTCGGCTAAGCAAACGTTCCCGTGGAAGGCATTTTCTTGGCAATCATCCCATTTCACTCAAAGCATCAGTTAGCCGTGGCTCACCAGTTGTAATCAGCCATGATCTGAACGTATCAAACGGAAAAATCACTGAATAGACCACTCCTGGTATAAATGGTGTGGCGTTCTGAATAGTGTGATGCCATCTTATGTAAGCCCGTTCCTCAGGGCCTCAGGTCGTAAATGCAGGATGCCTGCTACTAGCTTGGTAGCCACTGGGACAAGCTTGGCTATCCTGGTATCACAGTGCAACCCTGGCTTCAGGGAACCCTTGTGTTGCTTAAGGGTAGCTGCAAGTGGGAAAGCAGTGATTTTCCATGCATCAGGTATATCAGAGAGAAGCCATAATGTGTTTCCCACATTAAAAAGCTGAAAGCATTTTCACTTAATAAAGAACAAAACTCAGATGTTGTAATTACTAAAAATCTCCAGTCAGACTCTTGTGAGAGTGTGAAGGAAAATAAATTTGTGCTAATTTTGCTATGACACTTCAAATTGCAAGGCACCGCCAGAGTGCATAAGTGCTTACTTACAAGATAAAAGCAATTAAATATGCATATATAAGTACAGGAAAAAAGCAAAGAATATGCAGAATTATCGATGTCCAAGGTTTAACAACTAAGCCAGCTTGGTGGTGCATGCCCTTAATCCAAGGACTTAAATGGGGGAGGATCTCTGAGTTTGAGGTCAAACTGATTTACATAGCTAGTTCAAGGACAGCCAAACAGACGTGGTGAGATGCTTTAAAACACAGAAAAGAACTCACTGGTGATTTTGGGAAACAGATTAGGGGGTGAGGTGAGTGACTATTATATTAATGTTTATGTATAACTGAGGCATATGTGAGTATGTATGTATATACATATTCACACATACTTGTATTTCACGTAAATATGTGTGGGGACATGCATATATGACATATATTTCATGTGATGTATTTCACTATATGAAATATATAGATATGGAAGCTTAAAGGTTCCTAAAATTACTGAAATACAAAGGTTGGGCCTATCCTAATGGTGCTACCACCAAGCAATGAGATGTTAGATTCACCATTTGTATCTTTAATCTTCAATTCTCAAATCACAGTCATTTTATCAAAGTCTAGAGGAAGGATTTCAAAGGAATCAAGCCTTGGGGCACAGTGGTATATGCCTATAATCTAGGTTCTCACTACAGAAATCAGAGGGGAGTGAGTTCTAAATTCAAAGCCAGTCTGTATTCTATACAGCAAGATCCGTCTGAAAATGAAAGAACAAGAGACCATCCTGTTTAATTTCCCTCGCATGGCTCCCATGCTTCTCTTACTCTATACCAGATATTCTCTGTAAAATATATAATAATTTCTGAAGGCAGAGCAATATTATCTTTTATTCTTAAAAATTTTTATACCAGATTGCTCAGTACCAATTTTTGCAGAAGCAACCCAACATAGCTGTGAAATGGAAACTTAAAGGTTCTTTGGAAAGTCCATTGATGGAGCAAACACATGAAGGAACATTTAGCTGAAGTTGATACAGGTGAAAGACTGAGGCAGACTCATGAAGGGGTATTTAGCTGAAGCAGATACAGGAGAGAGGATGCTTTGCCAAAGCAAGCACACGAAAGGACATGTGATGAAGGATTCTTCCCTTAAGACATGCATGTATTGGTTCAACTTACATTGTATAGCTGAATTCCATTGTGACAACTCCATAGGGAGAAACTCACCAAAAACCTTCTGGCTGTGTGCAGTAGTTTCTCGCTACTTCCTTGGACTCAGGTTGATTGGCAGAGTGATGTTGGATGAGATAGGCACACATGCTAAGGCAAGACACATGCTGAGACAGAACCCGCAGAGGACATGCGAGGTTTGGAGGGATATAAATAAGACTTATATGATGGGCAGTGGCAGAGGCTGAGCTATTATTATTTATATTGCTGGTTTAGACAGGTGGATTTCTGAGTTCAAGGCCAGCCTGGTCTACAGAGTGAGTTCGAGGACAGTCAGGGCTATACAGAGAAACCCTGTCTCGAAAATAACCAAAAAAGAAAAAAACAAAAACAAACAAAGAACCCCCCCAAAACAAAAACAAAAACAAAACAAAACAAAAAACCAAAAGAATAAACAAACAAAAAAACCGAAAGAAAACGAAGAAAAAAAGAATATTATTTTTCTCAGTGGTATGATAAAATACCTATGGAAAACAACTAAGCAAATCACAGATGAGTTTACTTTGGCTCACACTTTGAAGGTATGAGCCATACCTTCATAATCTCCTACATGATGTAGAGATTATGATGCTAAGACCATGAAGAGCTACCCACATTTCACCTACAGTTAGGAAGCAGAGAGGCCAGCGCTGAAGCACACCTTCCATCCTCACATGGTCAAAAGTACACTGCATGGAGAGCAATGCCTTAGGGAACTGTAAGAGAGGCTCCAGGACAAAAGGTAGAAGGTTTTTTTTTTTTGTTTTTTGTTTTTTGTTTTTAACTTCAGGTGCATATTGTTCCCTGGATTGTCCTTTGATGTAATTTCTTGCCTCATGTGACAATTATTTATATTCAATTTAGAAGAGATGTTCATCCCAATCTGCTCAATGTGTCCTGAATCTGGAAATGGCCTACCTCCATAGATATAATCCATAGTGTGTGTCGGAACGTTGTGTTTAAATTGGACTGTCCTGAGAAAGTTGTGGCAAAGGGCTGTTGTGTTAATATTTAATATGTGCTTTCTGATGTTTATTCCCGTGTTTTCTGACCATGTTTTTCTGGACTCAAATGACCTTTAGATCATTGCTTGTTTTGTTACATTTGTGTATAGAAGTGCACTGAAAGTGAAGGAGGACTATTTACGTCATTAGATTGAATTCTTCAAGGTTCTCATATCCCAGGGACCAGCAGACAATATCTGCACAGGTCAGCAAAAATGTCAGCATCTCACATTCCATGTTGTATTCAGTCTAGGACCATGGGTTATAGCATGATGTTATCAACCCTTCATGGTGGGTCTTTTACTGCTTCCTTCTTGCTGGAAAACCCTCATAAAAACGCTCACAAGAATGTGTCCATGGTGACTCTAAACCATTACAAACCCACTCCTTGTCAACTTGACATTCCAATATGGCAATTTAAACCAGAGCATTCTATCCTAGGCCCTAAAGTTACATTTTCTTCTCAGAATCAAAAGTACATTCCATCCCCAAAAGTCCCTTGACCTTTACTGTCTAAAGTAGAACAGTCACTTCTGAGAGTCCAAGCAATCTGTTAATTAAAAAATACTTCCAAAATGCAGTGATACATTGTAAAAATTTCTATTCCAAGGGATTAAATGGATATGAGCTTTACTTTAACCTTCCCAACCTAAAATGTACTGTAAGAGGAAGAAACTATACACAAAACATTTTTAAACACATCAAAGCTTTATATTCCACAGTCAATATCTAATAATTCCATGTTAATGTTGGAAATTCTCAGACTCATTTAACTTTATGTTGTCCTTCCCTTTAGTCCAGTTAAATATACAAGTCTAGAACAAAGACAAATATTTGAATTGTGTTTGGGTTTTTAAATTAAACCAACTACAGACACATAGATCTGCTCTTATATATTCTAGCCCAGAACATCAAAAGAAAACACATTGGGTGCTGGAGAGATGCTTGAGTGGTTTCAAGTAATTCCTGCTCTTGACAAAGACCTGGTTCCAAGCACCTGCATCAGATGATATGCAACCGCCTCTAACTCCAAATCAGGGGACCCAATGCCATCTGATTCATGGGCATCACTCTGTATATGAAGGAAAACATGCAGAAAGCATGAATACAAACATACACACACACACACACACACACAAATAGAACATTTTATAAATAAAAGTCATAATATTTTTTCTGACTAAAACTAAGAAGTTTTAAAAGCTGATCAGAGTTGAAACTGGTTATGAAGATGAACATGATAAAAATCAATCAACCATGATAATGTACTTTCAAAGCATATTAAAATAGCTGCGAATATAAGATAGCACCTCCTAAAAACAGTTGAACATTAGGGAACTCTCATTACCAAATGAACACACATCTTCATGGAAACAAAGATTGTTGGTGATTTTTTTTTAACACTCCCCTCCTACATAGCATTGGTTAAATTTTTCCAATTATCTAACTCATACTTCTCTCACAAGGTTAACACCGTATGGTTCAAAGTCATTTGATGCAGTTGCACATGAGTTAATGTGCAAACTACACACTCCAACTGGAATATACCTCTCAGAACTGACATACCTATAGTATTATAGAACAAAAGACACAGCAGTTCTGGTGTAAGGGAAATTTTCATTGGAAGACAATACCCTCTTCTTCTTCCCATCTGGTATCTGCAATTCATACCACCAGTTGTCTTCTGCAAACCCCAACAGGAAACTCCTGGTTGCCCTTCATTTCCCTATTAGCATAGCCAATATAATCATATCCATCCAAAGAAAACCTCTTTAGTTTTAGCCTTAATAGCTTTTTTCTTTCTTTTTTTTTTAATTTTCTATATGCTTTGTTTACATTCCAAATGCTCTCCCCTTTCCCGGTTCCCCCCTCCCCATCCGTCTTATAAGCCCTCTTCCCTTCACCAAATTCCTAATCACCCCCGCCCATTTCCCTGTCCTGGTACTCCCCTACAATGGTAGATCAACTCTTTTCAGAGCCAGGGCCCTCTCTTTCCCTCTTGGGTATCATTTGATATGCTAACTGTGTCTTGAGAATTCAGAGCTTCTGGGCTAATTAATATCCACCTACCGGTGATTACATTCCATGTGTATTCTTTTGTGATTGGGTTACCTCACTTAGGATGATATTTTCCAGTTCCCACCATTTGCTTAAGAATTTCATGAATTCATTGTTTTTAATTGCTGAGTAGTATTCCATTATGTAAATATACCACATTTTCTGTATCCATTCCTCCATTGAGGGACATCTGGGTTCTTTCCAGCTTCTGGCTATTATAAATAAGGTTGCTATGAACATAGTGGAGCATGTGTCCTTACTGAATGCCAGGGAATCCTCTGGGTCTATGCCCAGGAGAGGTATAGCAGGGTCCTCTGGAAGTGTCATGCCCAGATTTCTGAGGAACTGCCAGACTGATTTCCAAAGTGATTGCAATGCTTTGTATTTTCCTCACTGCTTCAACCGTACATTTTATTATTAAGATAATACAACAGTCCTAAGGCTGCTATTAATATCTATGTTTGTAGGCAAGTTTACCGGGACACTAAGAGCTCAGCATTTGGAGTCACCTTGGCCACACTGAGTAAACCCATGCTTATTGAACTTCAATGTATGTAAAAAAAAAAAATCACATGGAAGTTTGGTTAACATGCAGATTCTAACTGAGTATACTTCTTGGGTTTAAAACACAAAATTTCTGGTAACTTTGAATATTAACCCAGCTGGTCTCAGAATGAGCAGCAGAAGTAGACTGTCATCTAGACGTGACTCTTCTTCTACATGGAGGTTCCTCCGAGTTGGTTCCCATTCTTTCCCTTCCTCCTCAAACAAGCTGTTCCGAGGGAATGAAGTTTCTCACCCACTTCCCAAACCAAGAAGGAGTCTATTTGATGAGGGCAGGATGGTGCGGGACAATCCTCTCTTCGGCTACCAGTATATATTTTCCTCTTTCCTAACAGGACCTCCCAGAAGGTACCATCTACGAGGATGGTTGTTTGCAATACAAGAGGGAACAACGACTTCATGTCCTGTGACAGGCTGTCTCTGGCCATCCGGAGTCATGGCTAGA
Organism: Apodemus sylvaticus; assembly: GCF_947179515.1. Classification (NCBI taxonomy): domain Eukaryota; kingdom Metazoa; phylum Chordata; class Mammalia; order Rodentia; family Muridae; genus Apodemus; species Apodemus sylvaticus. The sequence continues at coordinate 26,403,304 of NC_067489.1, forward strand.
GAGAGGAACACCATCTGCAGGACCTCGGGCTGGCAGAACAAGTACAGGCAGAACATGTCAACGCCTACACTGTCATACTGTCGTCAATACATAGCAACCTAAGTGCTGGCAGGCAAGGAATCCCTGGATGGAATGAGACAGTGTCCATGGAGGGAAAGAAAGGATGCTGATGACCTGGAGTCAGGTCTAACTACTCTGAACTCAGGGGATGAGATGGTAAGGCCGTTCCTTTCCTTTTAGTAATAGCCCATAGTTTCCTGCTGTGGGTGAAATCCGGGCTATGACTCTTGGCCATTTCTCCATGCATTCAGTGTCTGAGGAAGTGTCTCATGAGTAACACATGTGAAACATCCGCTCCAGAAAAGCTGATGGTCAGGTATGCTCTTGCATAGATACAAAGCTAACCCTTCAAGCTTCCTGCCTACACAGAGTAGGAAGGTGAACCAAGGTGTGAAGGCACAACTCTGTGCAGAGGAGATACTGTGGATGCAGCTTTACAAATATGTCAGGAATGCAGCACTTGAGTAGGACCCGTGGCTAATGAGCTTCAGGGACTAGTGACAAACACCATGACGTTAGAGCTCAATCTAATAAACATGGGGATCACTAAGCAGAAGGCATAAAAACTAGTATACCCTCTATACCTCCCAGGACCCAATGTGTGTCCTACAATAACTTAGCAGATCTGACAATAATACTGAGAAAGAAGAAATACACGTCTACTAAGCAAAAAAATATATTGTCATCTCTGCAATGTTCCCAAGGCTGGAGCAGAACTAGGTGTGGACATTGAATTGTTGGCCTCTGAGGTGAGGAAAGTTACACGGAAAATGAGTAACATAAGAACAAGATGGAGTGATTTGTGTTACATCACACTGTTCCCAGGCCCACAAGCCTCAGAAGAATCAAACTTATATTTACTTGGGGAGGCAAATAAGAAAGAAAGTGCAGGATAATACTAAGAATTGTTAGAAGACTACACAGGAGAAAAAAAAAAAACCAACAGGATTCTAAGGCAGAAAATTCTAATGCCTCTGACCCTTAAATGTTGGGATGACAGGCTATTGTCAAACACATAAACTACTATTTAATCAAGATAGAGTAGAAAAGTGAGCTAAACCTCCTAGTACATTTCGAAAGCATAAAGAAAGCATAAATCTTGCATAACTTTTACATTACAACAGACAGAAGATAGTACTGAATGGATAAAATTTTGTTGACTCAAGACCACCCAACAGATTCCTTCCAAGTCAGCTTTCTATATTCGGGTGTATAGCAGCGTGACCCAGATAGGTATAGAACAAGAAAGTGGAGCAGAGAAGCAAGGGTACAATGTCTGGCCAGACAGCGCACAGTGAGAAACACGATCCAATTAAATATATTCTTTATGAGCCAAAGTAGAAATCAATGCTCCTTGTATTCCAATGAGAGAGCCCAGAGCCTGTAAGATGAATCAGCAGGGGAAAGCATTGCTGCCACACCTGAAGGCATACGTGCAGTCCCCAAGACCCACATGGTGGAAGGTTGTAACAAGATGCTCTCTCTCTTCCACATACCACTTACGGCACGGGCACACAAACACACAAAGCAAGTGCATAACATGTTTGATTGTTTTTGTTGTTTTGTTTTGTTTTAGGATGAAACAAATAAAAAAAAATATAGTCCAGTAGTTGGGTTTTTTTTTTAAAGATTTATTTATTATATGTAAGTACACTGTAGCGGTCTTCAGACACACCAGAGGAGGGCATCAGACCTCATTAAGGATGGTTGTGAGCCACCATGTGGTTGCTGGGATTTGAACTCGGGACCTTTGGAAGAGCAGTCAGTGCTCTTAACCACTGAGCCATCTCTCCAGCCCCAGGAGTTGGTTTTTTAACTCTGGTAGTCTGAGCCTGCAGAGGATCTAGTAGAGCTTCAGTGACTCTGGCCCTGGGCCTGCTGAGCCCCTTTCACCTCAGACAAAACTAGGAATGAGAATGGACGATCCACAGTGCCAAACACTTACACAGTTGTTGTTTTTTTTTTTAATTGTTGGTATCATGAGGGTTTCACTAGGTCTGTAAACAGAAATGGAGTGTCCAACTATTCTGAGAACTGCCCCCTCATCTTCCAGCTTCTCCCTTCTCTCATCACTATCTTTCTCATGGTTGCATGGATTGTTTCTCTTTTAAATAATGAACATTTCAGCTTCCCCATGAGCGGGTATAGTTTGTAATCCTGGCATTCATTTCTTCAGCTCAGAGACTATTATGAAGCTTCTTGACGTCATTGTTGCTATGACATTGCTGAGACTCAGTGGCCACTGGAGATGTTTCTGATGCTCAGGAATCATGTGTATTAGCTGTGGTCTGCACCTCTACTTTGCAGGCAGCATGACTCCATAATGTGTAAACACAAATACCTCCAAAGCTGGGAGCAGGGCCTGTGAAGAATCCTCCAGTCTGGGTTTATCAGTCCATGCACCAAAATAGAGGAATGGGCGCAGAATCCAATAGACTGTTGTAGCCTCTGAGTGTGAGAATACTGGTGGTATTGTAGAAGTTGACGCACTAACTACTCAAATGACGTCTTTGAGTCAATCTTATAAAAATGGACCCAATACTGCTGGGTTGTTATTGCAACGGCTTATAGAAAAACACAGCTGGTATAATTGAGAGCTAGGCTTGGTTTTATTAACCAAAAGTGAAATTGACACCTGAGGTTATGCCTTTAGGGAAAGAAGAATGAAGGCCAATGAAGAAGAAACAAATTATTTGACAACACTTTGCCTAAATTTTACTATGACCCAGGGCAACAAAAGACCTGACAGAAAAGCATGGTGGTAAAGGATCTCTCTTCAAATACTGGATTATAATCCAACAATGTGTTATTAGAATATACAAGAAGCAGTTACTCCCTGTAAGTGTATTCAAAGTGTGTGTGTGTGTGTGTGTGTGTGTGTGTGTGTGTGTGTGCATGCGCACTAATGTGTATACACTTAATTTTATAAAGTAGGTTTTCCTGGTTCATCAACATGTTTTGTTCTGTTTGGGTTTGAGCTTGCTTGTTCTCTGTCTAAAGATGCCCAACTAAAAGTGTCCTTAACTAAAAGAATATACAGAATTTCTCACTGATACCTGCTGGGTGCTGGGTATTCCTGAGGCAAGTGCAACTCTCTATTGATGTTATTAAAGAGCCAACTTTTAATACATTTGGACTCAACAATCATCAGAGCAGTTTTTCATAGCCAGAAAAGGCTGCCATTGCTCCAGGCATCACATCATTCTTAACTCAATTCCAAGACAGAAACAGGGTATTTTACTACCAACAACTATTTCTGTCCTCAAAGAAAGACTTCCACAAGTCTACCAGTTAAGAGCACCAACACTCTGCGGCCAACCTTCCCTCTCCCATCATGCCTGTATTCCAGGGTCTTCCAGGCTGAGCATAGCAGTTTACTCCCATAGTCAAGGGTAGCTCTGCTGAGCTGCAGGAAGTCTAGGGAGAAGGCAATGGACTGTGGCCATTCCCAGTATTCACAATGCAAAATAACTCCAATTGAGTTAAGATCAATAAAAAGCCTTTATTCTGTAATACAGCCTCCATTCTAATCCTCACTTCTTTTCCTTTTTATTAAAGATACCTAGGTGTTTAGCAAACTAAGCTTTGACATACACCTGCAGGTAAACATGCCATGCCCAGATGGAGAACCTGGCTTAACAATGGGAGAAAATGCCTAGCATGTCTGCTGATGTACAACCTCTTGGGACAATGAAGAACAGAAACCTGACAGCAGGGCAGCCATGTTATACAAATCTTCAGTTCAGAGTATGTACAAGAAGGCAAATACTGAGGAGCAGAGAAGCAAGTTTACATCTCACAGGGACATCCCTAAACAGACAGGAGCAGGCCTTGAGTTTGGAAGCCACAGGGGACAGAAAGAAGCTGCACAGAGACATGGCACAGACAAGACATAGATAAGCAAGATGCTAAAATGGGGTGAAAAGTGTTATAGCACCAGGTACATGTCAGCGCAATATCAGCCTCAGGCAAAGCATCTGAGAAGTGCAGAGCATGTAACTCCGCCCTCTCTGGGAAACAGGATGGGAATGTTGTATATTACACATAGGTGAGTGGATCAAGGTTAATACTGGCCAGCTATCATCCTTTTAAAAGTCTCTTTACAAGGTCTATCCTTGATTGGTGTCTTGAAATTGTTTCGTGAGGCTTCTACCATTGGCAGAACTGAGGCTACCTCCCTCGCTGAACTATGGGAACAGAGAGAATGGTCTCAGTAGAACTGAGCTTTTTTCTATATGGGGCTCTGGAATTTTGGTACCAGCCCCAGTTAGATCACTGGGCTCCAAATCCCTGCCAAGCTTCTTTAGTTGGCAACACCTCACATATTCTGCCATAAAGATTGAGAGGGAGTCTCGTGGGACTGGACTTTCGGCAGTATTCACTTCCTTTGGCTTTGCGCATGTGCTTCTTAGCCTTGTGAAGTTTTCTCTGTTGATTTTGGTAAAATATATCTTGACAATTGGATCCAACTCTATTCTAAGTCCTGTGAGACCTCCTATGGCATGATGAAAATCTAAGGAGCTCAGAGCACGGTGATCAAGCTGGAACATGAAGGCTTCCAACTGAAAACTTAATCATCAACTCAAGAAGGAAAGGGTGTATTGCATAGGGTACCTGCCCAAGGGAGCTGAGTACAGAATATCTTTAGTCCAATCATACCAAACATTATCTCCTCTCTGAACTGACACAGGAGTCAGGCCACAGGGATTGTTTCTTAGTTCCTGTAACCGAGAAGATAGTCACCATGACAGAAAAAGAAAATTACCAGGAAAAGTATTTTCTTGACATTTGATTAGATTCCTACACATTCTGGTGTTCTGGCTTTACATTCTGCTAAACAATCAAGTGTGAAAGCCACAATGTGGGACACACAGTGTATGCAGGATTGTGTCCAAAGGCTACATCAGGATCTGCTAACATCTGAAGAAAATTATGTCACAAGCTGAAGAAGGGCTTGCAAATATTTTGCTAAATAAAAGACATTTTCTTCTTTGGTAACAAAGGAACGTTAGCCAAGGTCCACTAATTCTGGGTGGGTACAAGCCCACATTAAACCCAGAGACATGAATCAGAACAGTGTGATGTGATAATAAAATAAATATTTTCATATCCCATGACCTCTCTAGCATCTCACATGATTTATGCTCTAGTAAGAAATTTATGTAAGTTTTTCAGAAAAGAAGTTTAGCTATACAATAACAATCTTAGCAGGCCAGGCAAAATAGAAAACAAAAGAAATGGAAGCAGGCTTAGCAATCTGAATGTTAGCCCAGCTCCATCATGTAGTGGCTGGATCTCTTTTCCATTTGACCCTGCAAGGGCAGTGGATGTGTTACTGTTCTTTCAGTATCAGAGTTCAATTTCCTGTCAGATTATGTCCTCTGCCTCTCACGACCACATCTTCAAGGAATGATAATATTTATCTCTTCTTCATTTTGTGATTTTTGTCATTATTATCCATGCAAATCCTCAATACATAGTGTTAGATATTAGCAGAAATCCCTGAAAATAGAAATGGCTCGTGTTCCTTAGTATGGACAAGGTTTATCACTGATCATAAATGTTGATTACCCAGCTAGATAGTAAATGAAAAGCAGAACTGCCAGACACTCCATTTCTCCCATTGTTTCAATTAGTAGATTGTCCCACATACTTTTTCAAGGTAGAAATGTAATGACACTTTCAAATGGTACTTAAGATAATGTACATGCACTCAAAGTTTGGTGGTAGTACTGAGTGTACACTTGCAGACCTCTGTAGTTAGCAGCAAAATCAAGAAAGATACAACAATTTGAATGTTGTTATTATGCAACTTCCCACAACAGCATATGTTCACTGGGAACGTACATCTTTTATAAAATATTTAACTTAATTTGTTTGATATGCATTTATATAATCTCAAATTTTTGATCAAATAAAAATGTATCAAATATGATTGAATATATCGTCTTGTTTGCCGTAATCGTTTATAAAACAGAAGCCTTATCACCTTTATTGATTTCTATAGATCCATCTTCTATGTGCTATCAGAAACCAGCACCCAACGGCACCCTACTTCCAGATCCCATGCACTAATGGCAGTTAAGTGTTTTGCTAAAAACGCATGTCATTCAAACTCTGAAGACTGAGGAAAGAGAATGGGGATAATCAAAAGAAGGTGAGAAAGGGGATAAGAAGAATAAATAGGAAGCTAAGAAAGAGGAGACCTTTTGAAAGGTAAAGAAAAAGAAATTTCTATTCCAGATCTACTCTTTGTATCTCACCACAACAAATATTTACAACAAAAATCATCCTTCAGAGACAGGAATGAAAGCTCATGCCTGTGATTCCAGAACTTACTCTGGAGGCTGAGTTGGGAAGGATCATCCTGAGTTTGAAGTCAGGCAGGACTATGATTTCCTAACAAAGTAGAACAGAAACACAATCAATCATCCTTAGGATCAACTATAGGCTAATTATCCAAATCTCATGTTAAACTTCCATAGCAAACACAGTTTTGACCCATACAAAGCAAGTGTTTGCCTTCTCCCTAAAATCCTGCCTCACACAGTGAGTGACTTCACTTCCATCTTCATACCTGGAAGACCTTCAAATAGTGAAGGGGATGGAGCAGTCATCCCTGAATGATGAACACCCTTCATCTTGAGGTGCTGAGCAGGACACAAGGGGGCATACATGCTTGCTGATTTCATTGGCAGTCCTGCTGACCCATTTAATTAGCAAGTGGTTCCCATAGTGACAAAGAGAGGGAAGGGTTGCTAATGTATCTGAAGCATCCCTGAAGATTGTCTATGTGACAGCATGAGGGGAAAAGAGAAACACAAGGCCATGCTCACTGCAGACAACTGAAGCAGCACTGTGTTGAAGGGGACATTCTATTAGAGTTTCCCATGGCCTAGGGTCTAAAACAGTGTTTCAAAAGCACACCACCAAAGAGACTATCTAGAGTACAATATGCAGGAGTGTTATCAAATTGATCCTAGTAACATCTATTCTTTTCCCTGTTCCTGATAATTCATGTACACTGAATAAATATACTAATGAGTTATTTGAACCATATGGTGATTCTAGTAGGCAAAACATGAAGGAAAAAGAAAACAAAGGCTTTCCCAATTTCTGTCAATCCATCTCTTCTATATGCCTAGCAAACATCACCACCGAAGCCCAGCCCTACTTTGAATTGTCGTGTCTTAATGCCTAGAACCTATGAACATGTTTCTTTACTGCACAAAAGAGGTTTGCACTGATGATCTTGCAGTGGGCAGAATATCTTTTGTTTTCCAAGTGTGCTATCTAAGTAGCCAATAGACTCTCAAAGGTCCTGAGACCTGCAAGACAGACCTGTGACTTTCACAGTAACTGTTAAAAATGCAACTTGGCTAGCTTTAAAATAGAAAGACACTAGTCAAGGAAGGCAGACAACTTCTAGGAGCTACAAAGTTCAAGAAAAAAAAAAAAAGACCCTCGCCCAAGAAACTATTCAGAACAGGAAAAGGTTTCAGCTGAGTGAAGCCCTATTGGGCCTTTTACCTCCAAACCTGTGAAAGGAATCTATGATGTTTAGAGCTACTTAACATAGTGGTCAGCTGTCATGGCAGCAACAGGTTACTACATAACCTATTGTTTCATTACTAAGTTTAAGATTTAAATGAGCATTTTTTCCTAATCACCATGTTAAAAAATTAATGGGGGATGGCAAAAGGAAATATTTCATTTCCAAGGGTTTAAGAACAAGTATAATTGGTAGTGTACCAACAGGTTACTACTTCTATCTCAACACATATGAACCCATCAAACAGACTTCACGGTAGGAATGGATCCTAGCCAGACCAACACTGTTTAGCCTGTCTGTACATCACCCATGGTCAAAATTCTTGCTTAAAACATCCTCTATCAACTGCTCCCTCTGATTACTTGTGAGATTCTGCAAACACTCTAAGATCTCAGCCTCTACAATGTCTAATGAAGTGACCTCTGCTCCGTCTACATTTTCCCTGTTTCAGGGGAAGTCACCCATGACCGAGGGCATACCTTCACCTCTGCTTAACTGCAAATCTCCATAAGGATTTGAAATGGAGTCCAGACTACACTTCAGACTTGCTTTCCTGAGAAGGGAAAAAATATAACAAAGCAATTCTAAGAATTAAAAAAAAAAAAAAAGTGTTTTGAATCTGTGGAGATAGCTATCTCAGGAGAATGGCTGTATTGAAACACAGGACCTGAATTCAATACTCAGAACACATAAAACAAGTACTGGGCATCATGCTGTGCACTTTTAACCTGAGTGTCAGGGAAGCAGAGACAGGCAGGTAGGTCTCTAGCTTTCTCTGGTCAGTGTTAGCCTTCTTTGGGAGTTCCAGGCCAGTAAGGGAACTGGGGTTCAAATCAGTAAGTAACTCCAGGGGATCCCATGCTCTCTTCTGATCTCTGTGGGTATTTTCAGACATATATACATCAACATACAAATAAAATAAAATAAAATAAAACAATACAATACAATACAATACAATATAATACAACAAAATAAAAGTGGATAACCGTTCTGGTTGCAACCCAGGAACTGTGGCAAGCAGCACCAAATAAACAAAGAAGAAAGGGATGGGGAAGGAAGTAAGGTCAACAGAATGGGAAGAGGATAGGAAAGGGTAAAAGGGGTGAACATGAACCCAACCATGATGTATTGTACACATCTACAAATGTGTTAAAATAATTTTTTAAAAACAGTAAGTATAAACTATGCCCAAAGAAAAGACACCTGTAGTCCTCTCTCTGCTACAGGCATGTACTCACGCAAACTCGCTCCCAAGAAAAGGGGGGGTATGTCTTTATTATACCCCATTAGTGGGTTGATCTTGCTGGTGCAAATAAGCTCCAAAATGTGGGCCTCCTTTTGCAGCGGCAGGCAATGTCGCTCTCCCACAAACAAGTCTGTCTGGCTTATACTACACAGAAGTAAAAGATGACAAGAAACAGCAAGACTGTGGTGTCTAGGGACAGTACACAGCAGGAATTTCTTCTACTATGTGACCTTGTGCTTCACAGCTTCAGACTAAACTAAGGACTGACCACTGTAGCATCACTTCTGGTTTCTCCCAATTTGTCCTCAGCAGGACTCCAGCACCTGCACCATAGGGTACACAGCAGTCTTTATGTCTGACTCTCCTTCAGGTTTTATCCCCTTTACAAACGCCCATCACAGGTCACAGATGAAAGCACAGAGTTGCAGCCTCACAGGACCTCAGAAAGTTGCAGTGTCAACAGCATTTCCACCCATGGAACTCTGTGTCCTTTCTCATGTACACTGTTGTCCCTCTAGAGCCGGCATGCCAAGGAGAGTACATTGTTGCATTAGCTTAACCAGTTCAGGTGACAATGAAGAAGAATTACAATCCATTACCTCAAATTATCCCCATCATTTGAAATGGGGTTTTTGTTAGTGAGTACAGGCTTTTAAGCCATAAAGAGAAATGAATGAGAATATTTTAATGGAACGTATGCATCAGTTAGTTTAGAGTTTGCTAGGGCTAAAGAAAATACCAGAGTATTTCTTCAAACAGGAAAATCATTTCCTTTTGATCAGTTCACTCAACACAAAGAATAATTTTGCTTTAAAAAATATACTTTTAGGAGGGCTGGGAAGATAACTTGGCATGGAAAGGCTCTTGCTGACAATCCTCATGACTTGAGTTCAAATCTCTGAACCTGCACAATGGAAGCAGTAAACTGATTACCCGAAACTCTCATTTCGGCATTGAAATGCAAATGGTGGGACCCATGCGCATATAACAACTAAACAAACAAATGTGTGTATATTTTAAAATGCTCATATGAAGATGGCTTTTTATTCCATTCAGTAGACTGTTTCTCTCCTGGAATTTCAGCCTTTTTTGTTGTTGGTTTCATTTTTTCTGGTATTGTAACCAACACAGAAGGTTCTTAGGTCTGTAAAGAAACAACAGCTCTTCTCATAATAACAGTGATCAGTTATTTCAGCTGTAATAAGTAACAGTGACAACAATTGCTGGTGACCTAGTGAATATACAGGATTCCTCCATGATCTGTTGTTTCTCTTCACAGATAGCTACAGCAGGCACTCTCTTTGTAGGCAAAGAGTAGGTGGGCACACCTGCCTCTAGAAGGCCAAACATGAATTCATGTTAATTCCTAATACTCTGTGCTGCTTCTGTATACTGTACCACGAGATTGACTATTTTATCAGTCAGAACACTAACTTCTACAATTTTATTATGGAGGTGAACTAGGATCACAGAATCCTTTTTTTTTTTTTTTTTAAACACTACGAAGTAGCTTTCAGGCCCAGTGGAAAGTATTTAATCAGGCCAAGAAAGGGAAGGAAAGTTGTTTAGTTAAGATGTAGTATTATTTTCTGGGCATTATAAATAGGAGGATGATATGAAAAGAAACCGGTAAAGCAGTGGGTACTCAAATTCTCACTATCTGTGGTCAAAGTATCATGTTTGTTTCCCCAGTGCAAAGCATAGTGTACACTTTACCACTTAAAACTTACGTCAGAACCTGCAGCATCTGCATAACCTTAACTTCAAAGGCATGCAAAGCCCCTATCCCTACTTCACCTTATCAAGACCTCTGGATATTTTACACACTCCCGAAAACTTTAAGGTCCATGACCAAACTGTTCTCTTTCAGGAGGAAAAGGCTGTCAGTAGCAATCAAGAATAATGGCAAGTTGTAATATCCTACAGGTCCAGTAGCCACCGGGTAGGATGTGACTGACTGTCAGTCGGAAGTCTAGATGCAGACTCCAAGAATCTATCCATTTAGAAACTTCCATGCACTGTTTGAATTTGAAAGTCAATGTGAAAAACTGAGGATCTTGTGTCTGTCCAGTTAAAAATTACTAGGACTCCTCATAATGATTCTCAAATCACTTCTCTGTTCAAAAGTTCATGAAAGACAAAAAGCAAATACTATGATCTTCAATAGATTCAGTATGCAAACCCAGTCTAAGAGACTCCACAACCACTGACAGAAATGCTGCACTAATCTACTAAGCTCAGAAACCTCAGGTGTCCAGAACAAGAGCCCAATTTTCCATTTCTAAGAGCTAACTCCCTTGCTGTTGCCCACATTGTACCTCTGAAGATATTTAGCTCGAATACAATCTGGAACAAATCTGCCTTCCATTCAGAATAAGACAAACAAAAGATAATGACTAGTTACAGAAACAGCAGGCTGGAACTGCTATAGCTTGGACTGCTTCCGCTCATCTGTGTAACCACACAACACACGAAACAGATGCCCGCACTGAAGTAAGTTGGCGGGAGACAAGTCTTGGCCTTCTAATCCATTCATCAACAGTGCTGGTTACAGGTCAAGACCAAACAGCTAGAAAGCTCCTCAGGCCCTAATTAAACTGCTATTCAATTCTTGATGATACATGCTTACCAGACCTTGGGCACTGATTCCAAGTCCATGTAGTCACAAACACGGATAATACAATCATTATGACCACCCTTATTCTACACTGAATGAACTGGAGATCTGACAAGATTAAACAAAAAACAGCCACCTAGCAAGCAAATGCAGTGAAAGACTGCTCTCTCTGAATCTCAAATCTGCATGCCCCCTGTTCTCTGCAGTTGACTAAAAGCATGAACTCAACAGTGAAGAACTTTGAAGCATTGGCCAATAAGAAGGGCAGTGTGGCCACAGGAAGAAATCCCTTCAGAGAAAAAGGTATTGGGCTACAGGATTCTGACACTGTTCATGAAAAAAGCTGAGAGGACCAAGAGTTTGAATTTCTAACAAGGACACTAATCTTTAAATAATTTTTGTTTTTGTTTTCTTAATTTCTAATAAACACCCCTTCCCAGCAGAGGGTAAATTCCTCCCTTCTCACAAACCATCTACAAACTGTAATAGTCAGGCTTCAGTCTACCATCTGAACCTAAATCTCTGCTCATGTTCAGGCTCCATCTCCCTCAGCATTACCTTCAGAAAAAAACATTAAGGGGAAAACAGAGATGGGAAAACCAAGTCAGAGACAGACACCAGACACAAGGTGGGGCAAAAGGGAGAGGAAAAATGCAGCTCTATCTATAGTATTTTCTATCAGGTCTTTGGGAAACAAAAAACAAAATCCAAAATCAGGTCAACTGCAATCAGCCTTTCCCCATACTCTCAGATTTAGTCATTTCTGATGTGTAAATTTAATGTGGAAAGTCTCCTGCATGCCACTTTTGATAACAAATAACCCAGGAAACTCTTCAATGCCATTTCTTCAATTATATTTTTCTTACTGCTCAAACAAGATAAATGGGGGGAATCCAAACAATTTTTCATAGGTCAGAGCTTCAGTGCACCTGGTGCAGATGGGGATTGGTTAACAATCCAGTGATAGCGCTTCAAAAAATACAACCTCGGCAGGTTTTTCCTCCTTCTCTTCTCAGGCTTTTAGTCGATTTCCCTTTCACAGGACCGAGCCTCCCTTAAAGAAAGCTAACAGAAAAAAATCATTCAGTCCTCTGGTTAAAAAACAATGAGAAAACAATGATGTAGCAGCCTTGTTACAAAGAGAAGCAATTGATTTGTAGGCTTTCAAGGCTGAGTGATCTCCTTATGTAAATTGTGGTACATGTGCTTAATTGTGATTATATGGACAAGTGTGTATATGTGTATGTGTGTGTGTGTGCATGTGTGTGTGTCTGTGCATTGCTTGTATGTGTGCCTATATGTGTGCCTATGTATGCACTTGTGTTTCTAGAAAAAATATGCATCTTATTTCTGGTTTTAGGTAATATTTTTAAATAAGAACTTATTGGAAATTCATCTTTCAAATTTAGACTTTGCTGCTTTGGTAGATTTTGGGACAATGGCATCAAAAGGTCACAGCAAGTAACTCTGACTTTCCCCTTTGGAATTTGCACTCAAGAAAAATTAATGAGAAAGGAAAGAAATAAAGATAATTATTTAGACATGAATGCTGGAATTTCAAATGGAAAATCCACTTTGTAATTTTTGACTACATACAGGCATTCTGTGCCGACTAAATAAGTAAGCCAAATGTATTACATACATCATATACCAAGGCAATCAATGGCTATCAAATCTAAAATAGTTGCTGGGTGTGATTCTGCCAGAAGTGATGGTAAGATGGATCTGAGGCTAACAGAGTATTATGAGTTCAAGATTAGCCTGGTTAAAATAGGAAGATACTGTCTCAAGAAACAAAATGTAAAACAAAAGCAGTAGACAGAGCTCAGTGGTAAAGCATTTGCCCAACTAACCCTAGCTTTAGCAAACCTTTGTTTCTCATCCACAGTAACTACCCGAAGGGGGAGCAAGATATTGTAAAGCTATAGAATTCTCAGTGAAGATGACACTATCCCCATCACAACTGGCTACATCAGAAGAACATCTCTGTTGCTATCTGTGGGAATGAAGCAGACAGAGGAATGGGAAGACAACGGGACATGCACAGACCTATCCAACAGATCATCCATGTCCACTGAAAACTCGAGTCATATAGGCTTCATGGGGTACAAGGATCTAACAGGATTCTACAACAGTTTGTGTAGGGAATGACAGCTGGAACAAATTGAAAGGAATTTTGCACTTGGGAGGATCAATAACTTATCACTTGGATCACTACAAACTGGGCTGGATGAAAAAGCTAGAAACTAAACCATAAGGATTCGTTCCCAAGCCCTGGGAAGTTTGGGGTGAAATAGATGGATGGACATGAGGTATCTGAAACTTTATAGGAAAGCTACGAGAAATTTGGTACAGAATCTATGCACAATAGTAGCTTTCCTCTCATGTTCTACTTCCACTGAGTAACAGAATCCCCTAGATATCACTTAGGGTATGTCTTCCACACACCAAGAAGATCTGGTCTTCCTTCCTTACTTCAGCCTTTCTAAAGGCCCCCACTATGCAAGGTGCTTTTCTTTCCAAAGCCTGCCTATGTGAATCACACTGCTCTGAGAATGCTATCCTTTGTCTGAAAAGACAAATGTCGAGTCATCCTATGCCAGGGGACATTATAGTCTGTACCTAAGCCTCCTGCTACAAGGCTGCTAATTTCCTTCACCCCACCGATACAAACACAAACAAACAACATGGAAACTCTCATCTGGTCATTATTAAATACAGTGTTGGAATGTGTGTCACCAGGTTGCCTTTTTGTTCCAGGTGAAGTTTTGGCAGCTCCCGCCCTCTGTAACTTTGATCAAGAGCTTTGCATTTCATGAGCTAGCAGCATAAGTTAAGGGGACATGCAGAACTGTTTGGCACTATCCAGGTGAACACAGGACAGCTGCTTCAGTTGAACAGGAATAAGAGGAAGGTGCACGTGTGGCATGGCGTGGCTGAAGGTGATCATTTATGGACATTCACATTTATAGCATTAATCCAAGCGTTCACTGAGCCTTTGTTCTATGTGTGCACCCCCTTCTAGTCCCTGTGAAATAAAGCTAATAAATCAATTATTTTCAGAGACCATAGTGCTGTGCTCTTGTTATTTTTCCGTGATCACAGATAACATGCATGTGACAGGTGTGCCTTTGTTAATAAGGAAACCAGGGCATTTCCACATGAAATGAAAGACCACAAATAAAACAAAGTGTTAATCAATCTTCAGTTGACTTACAGCCAGCACATCTTACCTCCTCCCCACCACTTCTCCTGTGCAAGCCAAACCACACACTCATTCCTGCTGTGGTTTTTAAATCCATGTTATTTACTACAACTCTTCCTCCCAGCCATCTTTTAAGCTTCTGAAGGATGATCATTTTTCCTAGAAGACTCTCAGATCTTAAATCAGTTGTTTATGAAGGAATGGATATATAATTATCTCATTCTGGTAACACTTCTCATTTTTATTCCATCACTGTAACCCTGACATCTTCGAGGCATGATGGGATCTAATTACCATAGTATATGGACACAACGGTATCTAACTGGAACACTTGTCTGAGGCATGTGATGAAGAATAAAATGGCATAGAATAGTGAATCCTACAATATCCCCGAAATAAGAAGACATAGGGCAATGTAACACACTTAGCTAGCCTGTGACCCACTACCACAATAACTAACTAAATACAAACACAAATGTATGTGTACAATGCAAGGCTGACTCTCTCTCTCTCTCTTTCTCTCTCTCTCTCTCTCTCTCTCTCTCTCTCTGTGTGTGTGTGTGTGTGTGTGTGTGTGTGTACCTGGCTTGGGTTGTTGCTTCACCCATGGTGATTTGCTGCACTTTAATTAACAAATATCGCCACTGCAATGAAGTTTCCAGATGATGAAGGAAAGAATAGCATAAGAAAGACAACATTCAACATGTGATGTCTGTTAAACCTGTACAGAGGATTCTTGGAACATTCAGTTAAAAATAGAGAACAGTTTCCCAGAAATCCTGGCAATATCTCCAAGGTAGAGATGCAACTGTGATAAAGAAAGTAAAAGTGAAAGACAATGCTTTCCCCAAAGCATCAAAGAAACAGTCTCAGGCAAAAGTAGCTGGGAACCTCTCCAACCCATGTGCTCTATAAACCAGCAGCATAGAAGCCGGAGGCTTAGAACTCCCTTCCTAGTTGCTGTGGAAGCTTGGTACAGATCATTCTGTACATGTACAAAACAGACATGCAGTTCTTAGCCAGCTCTGAAATGCATTGCCAATGAAATATTGAATTGGGTCTCAAGACAATACAAAAGACAAAGTACTTTAGCCAATAAACATTAAGGTGAGTGAAAAAGTATTTTTTTGAATAAACAACATATCTTTAAAATCTGAAATCATCAAAAGGAAAGCACAGATTGTTTTACATATACAAATAATAAAAGAGACACAGCTAATCACTACTGGGTAAACTGAAGGCCCTGAAGGAATTGAGTTTTTCACCCAGGAATAGTGACTTGAGGCAAGCCTTAATATCTATTCTTTTTCTGCTAAGGATATCACAGACACCTAAGAAATGCAATAATATGGTTTGAGTTCCATATCAAAACCTGTCAGCAGGTGCTGTAGGGGACAACACAGAGCCTCCAACTCTAGCCCTTGAGATGCCTTTCCGATCATCTTGACAGGTTTTTATCTCCATCTTCAAAAAATCATAAGGATCCCCTCAAGGTCCTTAAGATTACTTTGTGTTGAGTCTACCGGGTCAAGAGTTGTGGACACCTGTTACTTACAAATGTATCCGCACGGCAATAATCCATAATAGCAAGGCTGGTTTTGCAGTCCCAAGAGGCAAACGAACTCTTTCAAAACATTGCGATGCTCACATCAGCTATTACCTGCAATGTCCACATAGCTTTTCCTGCCACCATTGCTGTGCTCCCACCACTCACCATTGATGTAACGTAACAGGGAGCAATGAAGGAGCCGGGTCCAAGGCCACAAGGGGAAGGAAGCGCTTCTCTACAATGAACGTGCAGGCAGATGTGCAAAGCATGGGGCCACACATGAGTCACGATCGAGACCTTATGCTTAAAAGCAAAGGAACAAGAATTTCGTAACTCATGGCACTGTAGTGGTTTGGCAGGGCTGGAAATTTAATAAGTGCCATCTAAAGTAATGGCAGGGCTTCAGATTGGAAAAACAAAGATGCATGAGATTAAGCTTTCTAATGACTACTTAATGAAACTTAAAAGAATATAGATCATCTTCCCTTGAATTAAATTACTCACTAAGTAAGAATAGTTAAAACACGTAATCACAGCCCACAGCTGAGTCCTGCAGCAAGCAGGCGGTACAGTGGATTATAGCTGTGATATATCTATCTCTCCGGGAACGGGAGTCCCGGAGTCAGGGACTTGGGGGATGCAGAGGCTAGAAGGGTTCTGTTAACACAACCAGTGTATGCCCCTCCAAGCGAGAGTCTTGTTATAAATCATCTGGAATCCAGGCCCTGCAAGAGGTAGGGGTAAAAAGAACAAGATAAATTACTTGGACCCAAAAGGCAAAAATGTAAGTGTCATTTGCTCCATAAAATGAAATCTTTCTTGGTCGTCCCAGTTGACCCGCATGGATCTCATTCAAATTCCTGGGCATTTTCACTCCTGTTCATTTGGGACAGTTAAGAGGTTGATTTTTAATGCCAGTTATCATACACATTTGATTGCTCAATGTATTTTACTACATCCATGCTTTTTCCTGACAGATGATCTCTCTCTCTCACACACACACACACACATACACACACATACACACACACACACACAGAGAGAGAGAGAGAGAGAGAGGTAATACAGGCATGCACAAACACACATGCACATGCATACATGTATACACACATATGTGAACACACGTGTACGTGCATGCATACATGTACACACATCTTTGCATACATGTATACACACACACATCTTTGCATTTATTTACAACTTTTAGTATAATTCCTTCATTCTCTTCACCATTCAGTGGACATTTCTGGTCGATGAGAAGGTACCATTTAGAGCCATGAGCTGAAGAAAAGTCAAACTCTGTGATGTGTGACTTAAGACAAGTCACTTCCTCATTGGGCTTTCTTTCTCAAGTGGCCATAAAGGCAGTTATCGGCTTAAGGACCATGACTCCACTGCATGACCAAGATCGGTTCAGGCAAAGTGCACACTGACAAATTAAGCGCTGTGTTAATTCTCTGCATATACTATTGCTGACTATAAAACCCAAGATCTTCCTGTCACCTAGTTCATAGTTTTATACGAGTTTAGCACTGACTGCTTTAAGACTTCAACTAAGAATCACCTTCAACTCTGTATATGAAAGCTAAGGTCTAAACAGCAGAAAAGGGTAGGAAGGAATAAATTTTAGAAATCACAGCCAAAGAAACCTCTCCTGCAAAATATCAGCATTTCTGTGAAAAATCATGTCTCTTATAGACAATAGACAGGCTATTCCTTCACTATTCCTTCAACTATGAAGGAAAATTATGTTCCATAGGCAATTAATTCAAACACACACACACACACAGTGTATTTGTTACATATGATAGCACATGTCAGGGACTTGGTGGCTGTGCCCTCCCATGTACTGATGTTGAAGTACTAATATTCCATGGGAAGCACTAATGTTCCATGGGGAAGGATGAGCATGTGGGACCCCTTGGAGCAATCAGGGTGTTGATGACATGAGAACAAGCCCTCAGGATAGGGACTGCACTGTTGTACAACACAAGAGGGAGGTCTCGCTCCCTGTCCTTCCTTCCCCCATTCCGCCCCTTTCCTCTCTTTCTCTTATGTTGACTGTACTCCATTCTTGCCATCCCGCTACCTTCCTTTCCTTGACACAGAATGGACACCTTATGCACACACAGCAATGGTGGGGTATCTATGAGAGAAGAAGCCTCAGAAGAAAGGCCACTGTGACAGCTCAGCACCGTTACTAGGCATGCCAGGCCCCCAAAGTGTGAAAAGCACAGCTCTCTTCTTCAGAGACCCTTCTATAGAAGTTGCTACATCTGCTTCAGAAACTAAAACACCATGCTTGGCTTAACTGTTTCCTCATGAGAAATACATCATTAAGAAATTGTCACTGTGCCATTGCCACAGAATATGCTTAGAGGCACATAGATGGCTACAACCTCGCCAAACGAAATGTTGTTATAGGACCACTGCTGTGTGCAGTCTGCTGTTGCATGAAATGCCATGAGATAACATATGATTTTAGGTAATATAAGGTGTGTGTGTGTGTGTGTGTGTGTGTGTGTGTGTGTGTGTGTAAAACCAGCTTTATATTAGAATGGATGCTGTTCAGACAAAATCCCCAGGATAGCCAAACTATACAATATTTCAATATTCCCTTTGTTGTTCCTCATGTTGTTCGAGAACTAGATATGACCATAATCTTACTTTTTTCCTCCAGCAAAAAGCTTAGTCTGTGCTCTCAGGCATCACAGTCCTGGGAGACTTGAGATAGGGACCTTAGAAACAGAGATGCTCCCCACGGGTGGGTCTGAGCGAGATTTATGATGTGAGTGATGCAAATGCAAATGCAATTGTTCTAGTGAAGGGATCATGAAGAACTAAAGGTCAAGTGTTAGGAACGTGAAGATAATGGAGAAGAGAGGAGGGGAGGGGAGTGGAGGGGAAGGGAGGGGAGGAGAGGAGAGAAGAGAGTATGGCATGATCACATCAGATCAATTAGATTTAGATTTAGATTTAGTAACTTCATTTTAAGGTTTGAAGAGAAAGTGTGAAATGAAGACCTTCATCTTGAGGGTCAGAAGTGAGGCGGCTGCCATGCCATTTATACAAAGAGGGAAAAGAAATAGTTGGTCTCATTGGATGGGTGGGAATAGAGCTGAGATACTGCTAAATAATTTTCAGAGTCAGAGTGAATGGAAAGAATGCTGGGGGAGGGTAACCCCTACTGAGGCACACTATGTCCTCTCAAGGACAAATCAGGCAAGATCACTAGACAAATAAGCAGGCCCACATGAGATGACTTTTAATCTGTCCTCACTTCATGAGACGGCCACTTCTACTGTTATTCTTCCCATTTATCCCATCAACAATATAGGAAATCAACAGAACCTCCACCTTGGACCTGTGAAGGAGCTCTAAAAATAAGATCATAGCATTTCCTGCTATCCCTCTAGTGCTCTCCAGCTAATCAAGGACACCCATTGAACCACATCGATGCCTGCACCTGCAAAAACCAGAGATGGTACCTCTTGTTTTTAATTGGTGAAAATGAAGGGTAATGAGAAGGGGATGACTAGGAGAGATGGAGAAATCACCACTCTGCATGACAATCCCTGAACACACCTGTTTGTTCCTCACTCTGCCTGCCTCCGAACCCTGTTCCCCCCCAGCACGTTTACAACCCAGGTGTGGGATGGATGGTACCTATACCCCGTCCTGGCTATTCACACATTCTCCAGAAGAACTGAAAATCAAAGAACAGGAGAGGATCAGGCAAGTACAGCCAAAGAATGGACATGATACACTGTGGTCAAAAGAGCTTGAAGATGAGATAATTCACACTTCCAGTGGGAGACATTCTACATAGGGGATATGACAAACACAGAAAGTCAGTCTTGGATACAGGAACAACAACAGGCTAAAAGCTCAGGGTATCAGCCTAGATTAATATTCAAGGTCACATGTTGGAATCAGTCTCCATCAGGAAGCCTAGAAAACAGCCCGGTCCACAGCAACGATTGAGTATAATACCCTAATGACAACAAACAGCACCTCAAGGCCTGGCTAGTGGTGGCAGAGGTCATCCTTTTGCTTCCCTTGGAAGCCATGTAAAGAGGTTGGCCACTGCGGTTAAATACCCAAAACACGATCGGAGATGGAGACCAATCAGAAACTGAGACACCACAGAAATGTTCCTCTATTGGAAAAAAACAAACAGACAAATAAAACCAAAATCCAAATAAACAAAGAAAGTACATACAGTCCTTTGTATTGGAAAAGAAAACTCATTTAAGTATCAGATACATTGGACTGTCAGAAGAGCTGTCAGAAAACACTGTACGTTGCAGGCAAGCAGATAGGTAAGATGTGAGTGAGCCCACATGCTTTCCCTTTGTCAGGGCTGCTTTTATGTCAGCTTGACACTGGCTAGAGTCATCAGACAGGAAGTAGCATTGATTGAGCAAGCACCGCCATAAGATCTGGCTGTAATACATTTTCATAATTAGTAATTGATGGGGGAGGGCCTAGTCCCCCATCATAGAACCAACTACGGGCGGTGCTATTCATGGGCTGATGGCTGATGATCTTGGATTTTATAAGAAAGGAGGCTGAGCAAGCCAGAGAAAGAAACCCAAGAAGCAGCACCTTCTGTGGCTTCTGCATCAGCTCCTGCTTCCAGGTACCTGTCCTGCTTCAGTTCCTGCCCTGACTTCATTGGGTGATGCACAGCAATGTGGAAGTATAAGCTGAATAAATTTTTTTTCTCCTGGACTCTTTTTGGTCATAGTATTTCACTCCAACGATTAAAACCTCTTACACAGCTCCTCTCATGACAGTTCTGAAAAACACAAAAGGGTTTGGTTCTGCAGATGGGCAGGAAGTGAGGGACCCCCAAAGTATCCCAGAGGGATGCATCCTGAGCCAATCACTGGTTACCAAAAAGACAAATGCAAAGTCAGCAAAGGTGCCAGGTGACTTGTAGTATTTGTAATATGGGGAGGGTAAAAGATACTCCTAAATACCAAAGCAAAAAAACAAAAAACAAAAAACAAACAAAAAAATGTGTGCATAACTCAAATGGATCCCTCTCTCAGGAAGGAAGCTGAGAACTCAACAGCCATTGGGAAATTCTGAAGAGCACATTTCAAAAGTCTACATCCAGCTGCTTTGCACAGGTCTGCAGAAAGTGACCCAAGGTGTCACAGGATCCCAGCTGTCCGCACATATTATAACAGGCTTCCTCCGCTTCACTCTGAGACGGCTCTGATACCTATCATCACCTTTCTATGTAAACACAGAGAAAGCAGAGTTACAAGGGCAGAGGAATCAAAGGAAATCCTGCTGGCCCTGCAGTCTGGTGGCTGGTTACTAATATATTCCCAGGATGCTCAGTAGGAAGCTTGGGTCAGCAGCCTGGAAGATGGCATGGTGAGCTTTCCCTCTGAGCTGCAATTACTGAGACACTCTGCTTTAATAGCCACAAACCTGGGGCCTGCAGTCACACACTCTGCCCTTGTGCCACCTGCTGTGCCCTACTGGAAGCCTTGCTCAGCCAGGGCTGGGCTTCTGGGAGGGAACAAATGCAGACCAAAGAGGCCTGTGCTGCCATAGCAAGGACACAGCCCTCCCCTCCCTCATGCCCCCTCCCAAGTAAGCCCCAGGCGGCATATAATACAGACCAGGGACTGCTGCACCCAGAAGCACATGGCATTCTTGAAAATGCTTGGCTGAGGAAGGTCAGCCGTGCTCCAGACGACCACACACAAAGAACAGCTGGACTTCAGGGTATGAAAGTGACCTGACAGAATGCTAAGCTACCTAGAGAGATTGTAGGCATGCCACAGACACAACACAAAGATAAAATAAACACATGGATGGTGGACAATAACAATGCCAAAGGCCAGCCAAATATTAACCAGGGCAAATAGAAGAGAAGCACTAGACAGCACAAACTGCCCAGGGACACTTTGCTGAGGAGGTAAGATAGAAACTTGTCCTCCGAGGAACATGCTTGTGGCCAGAGGGTGAGTGGGAGAGGTTATCCTTGCAGAAGATGTAGCACAATCGTACCTCTCTCGCTCAGTTAGTCCCCCGTAAGTTCTGCAGCCAAAGATTAAACCAGGGGTGGATGAACACTCCTCAAAGGACGAATGCATCTGTATTTGACATGTAGATGCTTTTCCTATTATTCCACACACGATACGCTATGATGGTTAGAAGTGGAATTTGCAACTGTTCTATGTGTGTGCGCCACAGTGAGCAGAAACAGGTGTATGCAAATGCTATACTATCTCTGTATATGGGACTTGAGGAGTCCAGATTTGTGTGTCTACCCAGTTCCCTGACGGAAAGGGAACTCCAGCGTCTATCTTCTAGGAGGAATTCACTCCATACCATTACTGAAGGTATAAATTCTCCTTTTAGGTAGAAATCTTTCGGGACTTGCTTAGAACTCACAAAGGCCCATCTCTCTCTGTTGCCGGCTGGCAGCCTTCTGACATGCGAAAAGATGCACAGCATACCAGGCTGCACCTGACACACAAACGTCCTCAAAAGGACGGCATTCGGTATGCTCAGTTTACCCACCGAAGAGCTCCAAAAAAAGAGTATTTTATTTCACATTTATATCCTCAATTTTACTTCAGATAGAAAAGGGCAAGCTATTGTGTGTGCTCAAAAATACATGTTGTCATAATTTTCCTGCACAATGAGGGACAGTATAACCAGAGCAAACCATCGTCTTGAAACATCTCAGATTTCTTCCTTGAATCAGCAGTTAGGAAGGTGCAAGGAGGGGCTTAGATTAGACCAGGAATTGTACCCCTGAAGGCAAATCTAAAAATGATTTTCATCTGGGATTCCCAAATATTGTCTTGGGTTCCTCCTTTTTCAAGGAATAAAAATATAATTCTTCTCTTCAAAACCACAACTGAGCTAATGGCACACTTCCAATTGCCCTACAATTCCTCTCCAGCTATAGGAAGTGCCAACTCCACAAAATTCAGCTGAATCAATAGTTTGGATTACAGAGTAAAATTCTCAATGACCTTTATTTATTCCATTGCTTTCTCTAAAATGCTTGTGATTTCTACCAGACAGAATTCTACTGTTAAAAATTAAATATGGATTGTAAAGGCAATGTCATTAATCTTATTTGTTGCTCTTGCTGTTCTGTGAGGATCGGTCTGCCATCATTGTATGCAATTTATGTTCGCTTTTTGGTGTAAGCATTTTTGGCTTTGTTAATTAAATGCCTCAGCCAGTTCCGATTTCCACATGTGGATTTTGACTGAAGCTTCTGCCCCAGCAGCAGCATAGAAGACAGCAGCTGCAGGGTGAGCAATAGGAGAAAGGTATATTTTGTTGCCTTGGTAATCTGTTAGCTCTGTTAACTGAGTGTTGCTAACAAATCTTTTTGCTTCAAATACTTTATGGTTCCTGTGTACAAAGACTTCTACAGAGAAAATCCTCTCATCTCTACTTGGGGAAGAGATTAAATAAACCTGGTAACTTAACATTTACCTCCTTCTAATATATTTTCATTCTTTCTGGGAGGCTCAGGAATGAATATATATATATATATATATATATATATATATATATATATATATATATATATATATATCCTGATCTGCCCATTAAATGTATTTAGTTTTAAGTATATGGGTGTTTTAACTGCAAGTTTGTCTGTACACCAAGCACTTGTCATAGAGAACCAAAGGGGGCTACGGATTCTTTGGAACCGGAATTAACAGATGGTTGTAACTGACATGCTGGGAAGAGACCTATGGTTTTCTAGAAGAGCAGCCAAAGCTAATAACAGCTAAGCCACTTCTCCAGTCCCTTGTATGCCTTACTCATTGAAACCAAGTCTTTGGGTTGGTGATTAAGGCTAGTGGCAGAACATGTGCTTGTCAGTCACAAGGCCCTGGATTTGATCCTCATCACTTAGGGTCGGAGAAGACTCAAAAGACTCCTAGACAAAACTTAGCTTTTAGTTTTCAATCTATTACACAACCTCTGTGATGCCTTATTTAAAAAAAAAAATAAATTGATTATTAATGTCACAAGTAGGGCTAGAGGGACAGTTAAGAGGTCAAGATCGCTTGACCTGGGTCTGATTTACAGATCCTACGAGGTGCCTCAAGACCATCTATCGCATCGGTGGTGGGAGCTCCAAGGCCCTCTTTTGACCTTCACCAGCTCCACGCTTGCATATGGTACACATAACATATGTGCAGGCAAAATATTTCCACATAGAGAATAAAAATAAATCTGAGATATTAAGTTGCTGTCAACTAAACTTCCTTCATACGGGGTCTGAAACAATGGAGACCCAGATGTACATCTGCAGTTCTTCAAGAACTGAAGGAAGACTAAGCTTAAACAAAATGAGAGTTTAGTGTCTCTTTTTAGAGAGAATCAAAGAAGCATTTGGAGACACAGTGATAGTTGACATGAGATATGAAAGGAGTATAAAAGATGCTCTATGAGCCCAATGCAGATCAATACACATAATGCTTTAGTATAACCCGAGTCTGAGCATTCTATACCATGGACACCACACCTTTCTGATCCATCAAAAGACATTTTCATAATAGTTTTCACCATTGTTGCAAACACATTTTGAACAGTCTCTGTTTTCTTTCTTTCACTTTTGTTTAACCAGTACAACTTAGGCATCTAACATCACATCATCATCTTTGGACATCAGGCTGGGAGCACCAGACAAACTCTATTAGAAAACAGGCACTTTCTGTCATCATCGAAGTGAATTACTTCTGGCACTAACAGAACCATTTCTAGTTAAAAGCAAAGCCACAATTCAGAGGTCATTTCTACAACTGAAATGTAGTATCATCAATACATACATTTAGGGTGCACAAAAAACTACTGATATGTCACTCCAAAACTCAATTGACTCTCTACAAAGCTCATGGTATTTTTTTTTAAAATATACACCTAGTTGAGAGAGAGGGGGGGGAGAAGGAAGGAAGGAAGGAAGGAAGGAAGGAAGGAAGGAAGGAAGGAAGAAAGGAAGAAAGGAAGAAAGAAAGAAAGAAAGAAAGAAAGAAAGAAAGAAAGAAAGAAAGAAAGAAAGAAAGAAAGAAAGAAAGAAAGAAAGAAAGAAAGGAAAAAAGGAAGGAAGGAGGGAGGGAAGGAAGGAAGGAAGGAAGGAAGGAAGGAAGGAAGGAAGTTCTTTAAACTCCTATGCTCTTAAATCTCCCCAAGGGGGAAAATGAGTCCCAACCTGTACAGTCTTGTTTTGTGTGTCCAGTTGGCACAAGCTGGGGTTATCCCAGAGAAAGGAACCTCCCTTGAGGAAATGCCTCCATGAGATCCAGCTGTAAGGCATTTTCTCAATTAGTGATCAAGGAGGGAGTGCCCATTGTGGGTGTGGGTGGTGTCATCCCTGGGCTGGTAGTCTTGGGTTCTATAAGAAAGCAAGCTAAGCAAGCCAGTCAGTAACATCTCGCCACGGCCTCTGTATTGGCTCTTGCTTCCTGACCTGCTTGAGTTTTTGTCCTGACTTTCTTTGGTGATGAACAGCAGTGTGGAAGTGTAAGCTGAATAAACCCTTTCCTCCCCAACTTGCTTCTTGGTCATGATGTTTGTTCAGGAAGAGAAACCCTGACTAAGACACAATCCATTTCAGAAAATAAAAATCACATAAAAATATGAAGATAAGTTTATAGACCTGAGTTTATTAACTTCAAATTCAGAAGTCACACTGAGCTGATTCTGATACGAGTCTCGGTTCCCTGTGCTTCTCCAGGGAAGTCAATCCTAAATGCATTGCTGGTATCAAAATGATGATATCATCCGCTCTAACAAGGGCTTCCTTGGCTGCATGAATTGCCTCCTTTATTGCACCAGAGACAATAATTAAACCTTCACCAGTTCTTGCACATGTCCCAGTGCACAAGCACACGGCTTATTATGTGATACTTATTAGCTATTCTCTGTGCTAAGTGAATAGATCTGACAGGAGAAGAGGAGGATAAATAAGTCATGTTTTATGGCTACATGTATTTTTAAAAGGAATCGCTACTGAATGTGGCATGGGTAACGTCTCCCGGTGTGTCTGAAATCGTTCAGTAAGCACCACATGGCGCAGTAATGTCACCCAGCAGTGGGGCACCAATAACTCACAATCTGTTTCACTTCATACTTATTTGTTTAAAAAGCTAAACTGTATTGAGATGTAGCACTGATACCCAATGCCCTTCCAGCGGAATGGGCTGAGCCCTGGTGAATTTATTTTACCTGTGGAGGACACTGAAGAAAGAAGGCAGGGTATTGTATTCTACTTAGTCGGTGTGTAGGAATGGAGTGGACTCAGCATCAAGAAAGGCTCTATTTATATGAACTGTCAATCAAACAAGCCCCATCCCCCCCCCCCCAAAAAATAGGTTGCTGGCACTCACTAGGTTGGCCAATGAGGCCACCATTCAAACCACTGTCATTGGTCACATCATTCGACACATTAAGAAACTGAGGGTTCATTCTTTTACTTTGTTTGTTTTGGCAGATCTGTGGTTGGTTTTACTTTGTAAATCTAAAAGTATGTTGGAAAATGATGCAATGAATTCCTATCCCCCTTTCAAAATGAAGACATTTTAAGATGGTTAGTCAGACATTCTAGAAGCCTCCCTCGGCAAGGAAGTGGGGCTGAGAAATTATAAAAAACGGAAGGAAGCACTGGGGGCTTTGACAGCAGTATGGGTCCTGGGGTCCACAGTGGAAACAGTTCCTTCTGGTTTCAACTCACTGACCAACGGCTTTATTAAAACTCTGCCTCTGGCCTTTGTTTGGGGGTCTGTTACTTTTGTTGCCACCTCCTGGTCACTGTCCTCTGAAGTTTCTACTTCCTCGATAGCTGTCCGTGTTCCTGTCCACAGAAGTTCCTGCTTCCTCCCTGCTGTCCTCTGAAAACGCCACAGCTGCCATCCGCTGACCGCTGCCGCCTCGAGATCCTTCCGTGGGTCCATCCTGCCCTGGCTGCTCGGTGAGCTGCCAGCATCTCAAATCATGCCACTTCGCCTGTATTTCTGTGACTGCTTCAGTGAGGACATGAAAAGAAACTTCCTGTGGTCCTTTGGGAAAGATCATCTCCTTCACTTTGGCATCCATGTTCTCGCCCAACTGTTCCTTAGGTTCTTTCCAAGCATAACTGATGTTGGGCATCTCAGTAGAGTACCTCAGGATCATGGTCACACAACCTGCTTGTGAGCCGATCAGGTCCTCCGATGTGGCCCCTGTGATGTGGGCCAGAGCAGCTGCCAGGGCCTCTACAGCTCCTTTCTCCACAACCAGCTTCTCAGCTGACAGCTTGAAATGGTCGGTGGCACTGGCCACACACACACTGGCCATAGAGGCACAGAATCAGAAAGCCCGATGACATCTTTGCTGGAGGCTTTTATTATTTCTGTTGCAGGAGGAACACCAATCCGTTTAAACTTAATTCCTGCTTTCAGCTCCACTTGAGCTAACTGGTATTCTTCTTTGTGCTGAAAACTGTAGATGCAAACCCCTGTCCTGTCCACCCCGAATGATGAACATCCATATCCTTTGGTGGACCACTCTAAACAACTAAATCAACCTCAGAAATGTCCAACCCATGGGCAGCAACATTGGCTGCCACCAAAACTCAAAATTGCCATTTCAGAAACCTTTCAGGGAGATTTCCCTTTGCTTCTGTGGCATGTTGCCATGTACAGACTGGGCACACTGCTTTATGCATGTGTTCTCCAACAGCTTCCGGGCATCATTCTTGGTTTCACAGAAGATGATTGTGAGCCCTTAAAGACTGCTGTATACTCAGATCAGAACCCCAATCACCACTGCCTTCTCCTTCCAGGGACACTTAACCTCCAGGTGCTCCACAGCTATGGCTGCTTTCTGAGTCTTTTTACAGGTCAGGTACACCTGTCCATATATAGATTTCACATATTTCTTAGCAACATTAAATACCCAGTGAGGGGAAGCTGCAGAGAAAAGCAATGTTTGAGGCTTGTCTTCAGAATCTTTCTTATATGCCACACATAAAATTACTTCCACATGATCAGCAAAATGCATATCCAACATCTGGTCAACCTCACCCAGGACAACATGTTTAAGTTTGGTGAGATCTAGCTTGCCATTCTGCAAGAGGTCTTTAATGCAACGTGGGGTCCCAACCAGGATGTTAATCCCACTCCGCCTTCATTCAATTTGACCCCGATAGGGAGTTACACCATAAAAACAAACTATTGATAGTTTTTCAGTGATGTCACTGAAGTCTTTGCTCACCAAAAGAAGAAAAGAAGACAGGGGTAGGGAGGAAAGTAAGATCAACAGAATGGGCTCGGCCTCTCTTCCTCGCTTGTAGTCCATCTTGGAGTTTCTCAAAGGGATAGCAAAGGGGAATGCCTTCCCGGGTCCTGTCCATGCCTGTACACATGGTGGAATGTCTTGGCTTACATAGGAAACAGGAAGTTCACCTCATGAGCTTTGAGAAGCTTGAAAATCTCTTCAGATATGGGAAAATTAGAGAAAGCTTCTTTCTGCTCCACGGGTATTTATTTCCTTTTCTCTCTTGCTCCTAATTTTATCACCAGGAGCGTCACTGGAGCTGGAGTTTAGTTCAGAACGGGAGAATTCATTCTTCAGCCTGGGGCTTCTCTCTCCAGTGTCTCCATTTGCTTCTTTCCATTTCTTCGGCTTCTTGGGTTTAGGAGCTTCTGCCTCTGCTTCAGAAGACTCCTCAGTTTTCAACTCTTTGGTTTTAGCAGAGGCTGCTTTCTTCTCCAGGGGCTCCTTTTTTCTTCTTGGAGGTTTTGCTTTTAGACGCAGTGTCACCTTGAGGATCCTCCTCCTGCTTCTTGGCCTTCTTGGATTTAGAGGGAGCTACATCATCTTCATGTGGATCTCTCTTCAACTGCTTTCTCTTCGGAGGGAGTCACCTCTTCCATTCCTTCTGTCGCATCTTTGGGCTAAGATTTTGGCTTCTCTTTTTTAGTTTTCTTCTCCTTTGGCTTCAGCAGAGTCTCCATGTTCTCCTATGCCCTATCATGATCCTAACTTAGAAGCACTGTGGAATTTTCCCGGCATTATTCAGCAAAGCTCCTCAGGCCTACTGGTTTCCTCAACTGCATGTAAAGAGAGAGCCACAAGAAAGAGCAGACCACCTCTCAGTCCTGCCTCACTCGTCCAAAAGATTTATTTTATGAGTGTTCTAGCTGCATGCACACCTGCATGACAGAAGAGGTTGTGAGCCACAATGTGATTGTGGGAATCGAACTCAGGTCCTCTGGAAGAGAAGTCAGTACTGCTAAACACTGAGCCATCGAGCCATCTCTAAACCTTCCTTCTGTTTTATCATTTTTTTTTTTTTGAGACAGGGTCTCAGTACATAGCACAAAACTTACATAGCACCTAGAACTTACTATGATGCTCCAACCAGGCATTTTTCAAACCTACCATCCCCCTGTCTCAGAGTCCTGAGTAATGGAATTATAAGTAAGTATAGCCACATTTTCATTCATGTTTCTACGCTGAAGCATCAGTTTCAGATATGAAGGAATAATTTGTGGTAGATAAACCAACCCTATGGTAACCCCCAAAATGTAGATCTTTAATCTAGGTCAGAGAGCCAAAAACTCATGATGAGTCAAATCGATAAGTCCTGACAGGCAATTATCAAATGATGAGGATGGTAGATACAAATGAAATAAAATAGCTTGCCTCAGTTCAAAGCAAAGATTAAAGATTCAAGGAGAAGATAACATTAGATCACTGTAACTCCATCACAATGTACCCAATCAGAAAATTCTTCTTTATTCATCATCTTCATTTTTTCCCCCCGCAGAATGACCAGTCTTAGATTCTCATCAAGAAAGATTGTAGAATTGCCTTTAATGCTAATTACCCACCCTGCTATGAAAATACCATTATACAAAATGAATGAAGCAAGTAAAAGTAAAAATGACAAAATACCCATAGAAGGATTATGCACAAAGACATCACAGATCAACAAGGTGGGTGGATCAGAATAAAGACCGGAAGCAATAGCTTTTCCAATGAAACTTCTGAAGTGGTGACAGCTAGGAATGCATAAACAACCAGAGCTCAGATCAAATTTCTCTTAACAAACCCTGAATCACAGACCTCCATCAACCATCAACGTCACTGTCTCCCACAGCAGGTGTTGACTAGACAAGGATTTGACTTTGATCCATAACCCTTGATGAGTTTTGCATGTCTTCAACAGTCCCTTCACCCTTCTGAATGTTTGAAAAGCATCATGTCAGCCCAACGTATGTCGAAATGCAGATTATCAGGAAGTGTGAGAAAAGGAAATAATAAGTTTTGGTAAGAAGTGTGAACACTAACATGTTTTTCTTTTTTTTTATAATTTTTTATTTTCAATATTCTTTGTTTATATTCAAAATGATTTTCCCTTTCCTGGTTCCCCCTCCCCATAAGTTCCCTAAGCCCTCTTCCCTCCGCCCATTCTCCTATCAACTCACTCCTACTTCTATGTCCTGGTATTCCCCTACAATTCTGGAACAAGCATTTTCAAGACCAGGGACCTCTCTTTCCTCCTTCGATATGTGAATTGTGTAGAACACACATGGAATACAGTCACTGATAAGTGGATATTAGCTCAGAAACTCTAAATACCCAAGACACTAACATGTTTTTTCTAATCTTGGTTACTAGAGTCAGGTACTGCACTGGTGCTGAAGACAGCCATCCCATTGTAAAACAACAGGAACAGAAGGAATACGAGCCTATCTTCAGTGCAATGTTCTCAGCCTACACTGAAAATTACATTAAAAATGAACTTGGCTTGAAATGTTTGAATGAGCACATTATAAGTAACTCTATAAAGCCCAGCTCTAAGTTTTTTAGGGCAGGACCAAAGGCTGTTTTCCCACTTAGTAAACTCATTTATTTCATCTATTGTGGGAAGAAAGTGGCTACCATCATACTGGCCCCATGGTTGCTTGCACCGTGACTAACTGTTGGAACTTGTTACATCAGCACCAGGCTGGGTCTGGTACCATATGCAGTTGCCATGTGCATTTCATTTCCATAGCTAAAAGTTACTTTCATTATTTGATTCCATTTTGTTCTAGCAAACAGGAAATAAAAAAGCTGACAGACTGTTAAAAATATATACGCCATTCTAAACAGCACAAATAAATATAAGTGAACCATAAAAAATCTTGAGAGAATTACCATTTTTTTCAACAACAGTTTTAATTCTAAACACTCAATATTCCCATTAAATCTCCTAGAAACAATTACGTTGACAGGGCTTTATACATTTCAAAAGAATATGACAGAAGACTTAGTTAAATGTTATATTAAAGATTCATTGTAAATTAAATATTAAAAAGTATTCAACAGATCCAAATGTGGTTCAAATCCATCTGTCACTACAAACTCTTATTTTTTTTTTCCTTCCTTTGCATTGCCATATGCTGGGGCCCAGCACACATGCCTTCTTCTCATCCCTTATTTGGACTCTTTCCTTGGAAATGGGTAGCCATTGTTAACGCATGGCAGTAAGCCTACTCTATAATAGCA
This sequence comes from Apodemus sylvaticus, assembly GCF_947179515.1. Lineage (NCBI taxonomy): Eukaryota > Metazoa > Chordata > Mammalia > Rodentia > Muridae > Apodemus > Apodemus sylvaticus. Next base: position 26,435,073 of record NC_067489.1, read on the forward strand.
TCACAGTTACAGTTCAGTGAATTCAAGATACAATAACCCCAGATATAATTTAAGGAGACAAGGTAATTTCCCCAAAAGGTATGATAGGATTCTTGGAAATGACATATAGAAAGTTCCTGGAAAAATCTAGCCTGCAGTGGTAAGAAATATGAAGAAAAGAAAAAAAGGGAATGTCATTTCTAATACTCCCCAGGTTTGGGAGCTGGAAGAAAGGCCGAAACACAGAAGTCAAAATGAAACAGAGAAAACCATTACCTGACATATGGCTAACAAGCTACATCTTCCTTATTCCACTGACATGATGGCACATAGGCACTCTGACCAGACTGGGTCTTCTCCATGATTCATAATGACATGTCATCCTCAAGGTTATCTTCACATGGTACTGAGACATAAGATGCTCGGAAGATCATTGCTACTGAAGAGGTCCTGAGAGTGAGGCCTTCATGATTGTCTCAGCATCTTTCTAAGAGAAGTTAGAAAGCTCAGTGTGAACACATCTGCTCTGTCTCTTCACAGGGGGCATCTACCATGCACTGATGTGACATGAAGCCCTCATAAGACCCGGAAGTGACAAGAGCTTGTGAGCCTCCAGAACTAGGAACAGAACGAATCAGTGTTCTTCATAAATTGCCTGTTTTCACATCCAGTTATAGCATCAGGAAATGGTATGAGACACAGGGAATGCATGAGAGGAGCCTTAATGAAATCTTCACCGAACAATAGTTCAGGACACATAAGTCTTCTAGCTCTCATCTGCTCTGGAGAAAAATGGAGAAATGTATTCAGAAAGGCAAAGCCTACCAACATTCCAGCCTATCTTTAGTGCTATCTCAGGAGAAGGTGTACACAGAGAAAATAAACCAGAAGTACAATGTAACCTCCAAAGGACACATCTGAGGGTAGACACAGCCAGCTACCAAACCTACACTCCAGGAATGCCTGGTACTGGAGACCGTGGAGACATGAGAAGGGCTAAGGCCTTCAGAGCATTAATGAGAAGCATTCCTACAAGGACCATCATCCAACAGACTCTCTAGCCATCAGTGTTTCCCACCTAATGTTGCAAACACAGTCCTTGATGTGGCTTTATAAGCAAGATCTATTTCACAGACACCAAAATATGGTTGTTTCCAAGAGCATCATTTTGTAAATTTCAATGAAATAATTCAGAGAATATGTCCATTTCCTTTCTTTTCATTTCACTTAGAATTGTGCTGAAGTTGAGAATGCAAAGACAACAATGTATGAAGCTGAATTGTTTGCAGCTATTAAAAAGCTGAGTAGAAAGTCCCAGGTGCCAGGAAAGCAAGAGCCTCCCAGGACTCTGTCGAGACCTACACACTGACTAAGTAGAATACAATACCCTGCCTTCTTTCTTCAGTTTCCTCCACAGGTAAAATAAAATAAATTCACCAGGGCTCAGCCCATTCTGCTGGAAGGGCTGGAAGGGAAAGCAAGAGACTCCCAGGAACCTGTCAAGACCATATCCAGAGGTTAAGCACAGCCCCCAGTTAAGGGATGGGGTACCCAGCCCCCAGTTAAGGGATGGGGTACCCACCCATATCCAAAATTTTATCTCAGAATTGCTCTTGTCTAGAGGAAATACAGGGACAAAGAGTGGAGCACAGACTGAAGGAAAGGCCATCTAGAGACCACCCCACCTGGGGATCCACCCCACATGCAGACACAAAACCCAGATACTATTTCAGGTGCCAAGAAGTGCCAGATCCTGACCAGTACAGATGTGGATACTCACAGTCAACCATCAGACTGAGCACAGGAAACACAATGGAAGAGTCAGAAGAAGGACTGGAGAAGCTGAAGGGGCCTTATCTGGCATCACTGGGAGGGGAGGACCTTGGTCTTGTGAAGGTTTGATGCCCCAGAGTAGAGGAATGCTAGGGCAGGGAGGAGGGAGTGGGTAGGTGGGTAGGGGAGCACCCTCACAGAAGTAGGGTAAGGGGAGATGGGATAGGAGGTTTGCAGAGGGGAAACCAGGAAAGAGAATAGCATTTGAAATGTGAATAAATAAAATATTCAATTAAAAAAAGAGCTTAGACTAGCCAAGCATGGTGAAGTATGTGTTATCCCAGCATTAAGACTGCCAGGCGTTTGGGGCTACATTGACCTACACAGTCAATACTAGGAACAAGGGGAGCAGATTAGAAGAAAGAGATAAGTCATTTTATTACAGCATGCCAAGACCAGTACTGCCATTCTCAAGTTCAAACCCACCAATAAAATAGGATGAAAATTGAATAAAATTGTATTATCTGCAATGTTATCTATATAGTACACATTTATTAAAGATACAGTAGCTTGGCAGCTTTAAAAACAAAATTTAATGTTGTTGTAGATTTGGATATTAGTAGTTCAAGATTAGAATTCTGACTACTCTTACACATTATCCCATTAGGAGATCATGAATTCACCACATAAATGTTAGAATATGGGACAAAAATCTCAGTTTGTTCAATCTATAATATACATTTTACATTATATAATAACTTATGAGTATCAATATTACCTTCATGTATATTAAATATCTGAATTCATGTTAAACTCATACGAAATGACTTCATGTAGAATTTCACATATGAAGTATGATACATGATTTTAAAATACCAGGCCTTTGTCTTTAGCAGGGAGCATGGGGTGAAGTTCTCAGCAAAAACTAAATTTATCAAGAGTTTGACTACAATAAGTTTCAAACAAACTGGATAAATAATAAAATACGTATTGTGAATGTTGACACAGAAACTGAATGAGGCACTCCAATACAGATGATGCTCTGTGCTTCCTTTCTTCAGTATCTCTAATGGAAGAGAATAGTACATTCACCATGGTGATACTTGAACTCTTAAACAATACTGTTTTTATAATCATGTCACATTTTTTGACTCACTAAATGTTTGAATTGTCACTTACTGGACATATTGTCTCCTGGTTGTTCCATGAACTGATAAAGAAAAAAAAAACACATGTGGTACCTACACACGGTGAAATTTTACTCAGCCATGAAGGACAAGGAAATTACGACACTTATAGGAAAATAGATGCAACAGAAAGTGATTGTGCTAAGCAAAATAGGCCAGAGTCAAAAAGACAAAAGCTACATTTTTCTCTCATGCACAGAATGGAATTTGAGCGTGTGTGCACATGCGTGTGCATGCATGTGTATTTGTGTGCATGTAAGTGCATGTGAGTGTGTGTGTGTGTGTATGTGCACGTGTGCACGCGTGCTTATATGAAAGAGAAAGAAGGGGAGAAGGAGAGAGAGGGGGGAGAGGAATGAGGACCATGAGAAGCAGAAGATATCTAAAGAGATGGAAAAGTATGTGGGAGAGACAGTCATAGAATATGTGCAACGTGAAAGCAAGTGGGGGAACTATTTTGATGAAAGAAGGCCACCTGTAAGACAGAGGCAGTGGTCAGGGCTGGACAGATGGCTCAACAGATAATAGAGATACTTGCATGTAAGCCTGTCAATTAGAATGTGATGCCCCAGAAATGACATAATGGAAAGAGAGAACTTACTCTTGCAAGTTGTCAAGAAGTACTCTGTGCTGTGCCCACATACATACATGCACACACACACATATACCTTAATCAATGGTGTGTGTGTTTGTGTGTGTATGTGTGTATCCCCTTTAGGGGGGGAGTGGAGATGGAAGCACAGAAGAGTATAGAGACATATTAGAAGGTTTGGATAGGTTTGGAACCGTCATACTGAAATTCGTGCTGGTTAGTTTTCATTGTCAAATTAACACCGTCCAAACTCACCTGGGAAGAAGAAACATCAATTAAAGAACTTACCATATGCTACAGAAATGGCCTTGATTGATAATTGATGCAAGAAGATCCATCCTACTGTGGCGGGAGCTATCCCTCAGGCTGTACTGTATAAGAAAGGTAGCTGAATATGACCTTATGAGCAAACAGGTAAGAAACACCTCAAGGTTTTAGCGTGAAGCCCTTCCCTGACTTCCATAGGCCATTAGCTGTTACTTGGAACTAAAGGCAGAAACAAAACCCTTTCTCCCCTAAAATATAGCAGAGAGCCAACTAGAACAAAAGCTATCCCTTTGTTTGCTAACTATTTTTAAAAAGGTATTTTTAAATAATTTAAAGTCTCAGGATAAAAGCAAATGTAGCAGTATACCTGTGCTCGCGGGCAGACTTTATGAGTAACTGGCTTGCTAATAAGTTTAAAAAAAGGAAGGAAGGAGAGAGGCTTGGAGACAGGGGAGAAACAAGTGAGGCAGGGAGAGGCAGGCACAAAGGGCACTGCAAATGACTGTGTACTAGCAACCTTTTGTTCCTTCCCACTCCACATGACAGAATGATTAACTGGGTTGGCTCATTTGGTAGAGCAAGCTACAGCTATGCCAAGCCAAGCCTATAGCAGCGATCTTCAAGGATCGCACAGCAGCCCAAAGTCCTGTCATCAAAGATTCTCTCTTCCTGCCTGGTTTGTTTTATGAATGTCTCTGATTAATGAAAGATTTCCTTTCAGTTTTAAGCCACTCTTTTTGATATTTCCTGTTTGCAGCCCATTTTGAAAATAAATAAATAAATAAATAAATAAATAAATAAATAAATGCGTTAGACATCCCAAGGTTGTGATAGGCCTGTCCAATGGTTCAATTATGTTTCCAATAATTACAAATAAGTCCCCTGGGAGGAAGCTTTCGGGAGCAGCATTCTCACATGCAAACACTTAATGCTTTTCCAGCAAGGCAGTCCAGGGAAGACCAAGCTTCCTGGTTTGGTACAAGGTGAATCTGAGGTCTCTTTGCTCTTACCCCTCTCTTTCAGTCTTTCCATCCTAGAAAAAATGAGAAATTAAAGGGAAGGACATAGAAGCAGACCAGGGAGGCAAGGATGAGAATCCAGCAGCTGTGTTCTGTAGGCAAAGGGAGTGGCAGGCTCTGCTCTAGAAAAGGGGCTTCTGGTAGAAAACAAAGGCTTAGTGAACCTCTTAGGAACACTCCCCACCAAATCCTAGGGAACCTGCTGTGAGGCAGACATACTGGGTTTCAAGGCTTCTGCAGCAAACTGCTGCACCATCTGAAGTCAATGGGTCTGCAGGCACTTCTCATTTTGCCAAATTATAACAACTCCAGGCATGTCAAACAGCTACACTTTGGAAATTATTTTATTAATCTTATCCTACTTGGAGTTATACAAAAGAAGACTACGCTACACTAATAATCTTTATTATGACATGAGCTACGAAAATAATTTCCACTAATGTTAGGCAATTAGGCCTTTCATCAAGTTGTCTGTCATGTGATAAAAAATGTACAACGAATCTTAAAAGATGATGGTAATGATGTCGCATACCATTTTTTTTCTTTCGTCATTTTTTCAATATATTTCCAAGTATAGTCATGGCAATAAAATTACTTTAGGAAAAAGGGCCCAGGGGTCCATGTCGTTTAGTATCCCAAGTCATTGAGTTGCTGGTGAGTCAATGTACTTCACAAATACACCATGGGTGGTTAATACCAGGCTACTTACATATGATGATAGATAGACACAGAGAGATACAGAGGTACATAAAGCATAGTATTCTAGATGTACTGATGAAATAAATGCAACACAAAATTTTCAACAATTTTTATGACAGAGAGGAAAATGTCCTGGTAAAGTACCCAGATATTGAATACATTTAACAAAGAAGTGTGGAGTGTGTGCATGTATGTGTGTGTGTGTGTGTGTGTGTGTGTCTATATGTGTCTGTCTATATGTGTCTGTATTTGTGTGTGTGTCTGTATCTGTGTGTGTATGTGTGTCTGTGTCTGTGTCTGTGTATGTCTGTATCTGTGTGTCTGTGTCTGTGTATGTCTGTATCTGTGTGTGTGTGTCTGTATGTGTCTGTATCTGTGTGTGTGTATGTGTGTCTGTGTCTGTGTGTGTCTGTATCTATGTGTGTGTGTGTGTGTATGTGTGTGTGTGCGCGCACACCAATCAAGATAGGATGTAGGAAACATGGATACAGGAAACGTGGATGCAGGAGACATGAATGCAAGAGATAGATGCAGGAGACAGGAGTGCAGGAAACATGGATACAGGAGACATGGATCCAGGAGACATGGAAGAAATTCAGAGCACCTCTTCTGGGCAATGATAAAGGAAAAATCTGAGAAAAGACTGTGCACCTGGTTGCTCTCTGGTATCCTTGCATGTCAGCTTTAGAAAACCCCAATGTGCAATCAGTTAACTAAAATAGAATTTAAGTCCAAGTGTGCCTACATCTGGCCCTGCTCTGTTCACACTTTCTTTCACACTCCATCCAAACTCCTAATAGTTTGAAGAAACAATGTAAGGCAGGAATTGGGTTTGACATTTTGATTATTCCTTTGTTTATTATAAGCCAGAGATTTGATCCTGCTAATAGTTGATGCTGTTTCTTTGCCCCAAACTATAGGTTCTTTCATGGAGTAATTATCATAGAAAGCTGGGTTCCTGGACTGTCACCTGTTCACTAACTGTTTTTCCCAGAAATGCTCACTCAGCATACACTAGACCTACACTGAACTGTGTGCTACAGAAGGGACAACTGTAAACTTTACATACCAGGATTCTACATTTGCTTCATGATATTCTTGTCCACGCTTTCCAGTGACTGATAACTGGAGAAATGGTCCCTCCCATCCTTGACTGTGAACTTCCAATCCCTCTGTCTCACCACTCCTGCACTTCTACCTCGTAAGCATCTTACTCCAGCACCTGTACTTTCTGCAGAAATGGGGATGAGCCTACGGACTGCGAGTCTGAACTGATAACCCTTCATGGAGAGAATGGCAGGCAGTGAAAATGGTGGGGAGAACGTGAGAGGCACATTACAGGCTCCAGCTGAAGCCTTTCTCCAGAACTGCAAATGAGCCATGCACTCTCTCATGTTTCCACGAACCAGTGTGCTGGAATTATTCCATATGAGGACTTCTCTTATCCTTCTTACAGCAACATAGCACCTCATATTTCCCCTTGGATGAACAATAGCAATTAAACCCCTCCCATGAAAACACTTAAATTTTTTCCATATGTTACTATTACCATCAATGCTGTAGTACGAAAACCACTTAGGAGCATTCATTTTCTACTGGTAGAGAGAGAATAATACATAAAGATACCCTAAGGGCCAGGGTAGAGTTCAATAGCAGACCATGTGATTAACATGTCTGAGACTTGAGTTCTATGTAAGGAATTAGAAATATCGCTTATCAGCTCACTTACATAAAATGAAACAGAGCAAGCTTTTCCAAGAACATACTAAGACTGCTTTATACCATTGAAGAAAATAAGAACTGAGCAAAAAAAAAAAAAAAAAAGAAGGAAAGAAAAGAAAAGAAAAGAAAGAAAAAGTAGGGTTTTGGTAGGAAAGATCCAAATGTTCCTCCAAAAGAGGAACATTTCTCTGAATATAGCTTCTTCATACATTTCTGAGTTCAGGCCTACAGTTGTGTTTGGTGTCTTGTGCCATATTTAATTAAGTGAGGGTGAGAGGATACTCTTCAACCACTGCAAAATGAAATCATTGTATTTTAAAGCAACATCCTGACAACATCAAATGCAGAGGCAACCCCATAACCTATAGAGTTTGGAAGTTACATGTCCTCTAAACGCCCTTGACAAAGGCTTGGCTGTCAGCTTGTGACCCTACTGAAAGGTATCACAATTTGGGGGAGGAGGGTTAGTAGTCACTAGGGGAGGCATTCTCTCAAAAGTGATAATTGAGTACCGGACTCTTCCATATCAACCCTAGTCACTGTTGGATTATACAGGCCTCTTCTCCACATGCTCCTTCTGGAGATAATATTCTGCCACAGGCCATAAGGCCACTGGACAAAAGCAATCATGAACTGAATCCTCCTAGCTAGAAATAAAGCCAACCTTACCTCCTTAGGTTGCAAAACAGGTGTTTTTCCACCATGATGAAAACCTGATTTAGATCACCTCAGTAATAATATACTGACTACATATGTGTCTTAGTCAGGGTTTCTATTCTTGCACAAACATCATGACCAAGAAGCAAGTTGGGGAGGAAAGGGTTTATTGAGCTTACACTTCCACGTTGCAGTTCATCACTAAAGGAAGTCAGGACTGGAACTCAAGCAGGTCAGGAAGCAGGAGCTGATGCAGAGGCCATGGAGGGATGTTTCTTACTGGCTTGCTTCCCCTGGCTTGCTCAGTCTGCTCTCTTATAGAACCCAAGAATACCAGCCCAGAGATGGAACCACCCACAAGGGGCCCTGACCACTTGATCACTAATTGAGAAAATGTCCCACAGCTGGATCTCATGGAGGCACTTCCCCAACTGAAGCTCCTTTCTCTGTGATAACTCCAGCCTGTGTCAAGTTGACACACAAAACTAGCCAGTACAATATGGTTGTAGGCTAAAGACAAAAAGAGCTACCTTCAAACAATAAGGTGGCTTTCACAGACTTCAGCTCTATCGTTAGAGCTCCCTGATTGACTGAGAAAGGATGTGGAATAGAAGCCAATTTCCCTATGGAAACACAGAACAGAAACAGGAGAGATTCCCATGAGATGGAACAGAGAGGAGAGGTGTTGTTATGAAGTTATGGATTCTGTGGGTTTGCACAAATAGAAAGCAGAACCAGGCAGTGTGTACATGGACTCCTGTATAAATTTGTACAAATATTTCCTAGGTTTATTTTTTTACTAGCAGGTTCTGAAACAACAGCAGACCAGTAATAACAACCAATTTATTGTCTCTGCTCCTGGATTCTACATACTTTTTACAATTCAAGGGGTGAAGGCTCCATTGTAAAGTGCCCTAATTTTAAGGCTAGGGAACAGATAGTTGAAGATAAGCCTGCCATATCTGGTGCTGGTACCAGTTGTGGGAAGAGACTGTAAACATGGCAAAAACATTCAAGGAAACACAGCGAGAGTCAATGATGAGACAGTATTGAGAAGTGAGAAATATACCGACAGCAGAATTTAATTCTAAGCATAAAATCTGAATCTACAATCTCTAATGTGATATGCAAAGCAGGTCATGATTCTGTGTGTCCCTGCTCTGTGTTTAATGAAAATGCAGTTTAAAGGCACCCATAGAAGAAACATCATAATTGCCCGAACAGCCTACCAAATAGTAGGGTGACATAATTTTGAATTTTTGCAAAAATGTTCCAAATAGATATTAAGAACATACAACAAGAGTATTTAGCATGTGATTTGGGATGGGGCTACAGGCCCGAGAAATAATGAATGGCCAACCTGCCAAGTTATGAATAAGGTTTATTGGTATCATTGTTTCTCAGTCTCAGGCCAGATGACCAGCCCCCCTTTGATCCAGCCATTAGCATTCATTTAAGCATCGTGACCCGCATTTCTGACACTCCAAGCTCTTACAGCCAACAGAGCCGAAATACATATGCTCCGGCCTGCTACCAAAAAAGAGAGTGCTCATCACTGGCTACAAACATAGTTATGTCACGTTAGTGTGAAGACTTTGGAAACAGCTGTAGTCTTAAGAATGTTAGGAGAGAACAGGAGTGGTTAAGAGCTAAGAGCACTTCTTAGAGTTCCGTTCCATTAGCCACATGGGATAGCTCACTACTACTTTTAAACCCAGCTCCCGGGGTATCCAAATCCTCTGACCCTCCACAGGTACTTGAGCTCATGCACACAGACCCCCCAACATACACATAAATGTTCACATAATTATAAATCTTTTTACATGGCTAGTGAGGAAAATTTCCAAGGAAAGATTTACAAGAATTCTTTCTTTCTTTTCTTTTCTTCTTCTTCTTTTTTTTAACAGTTGTAGCATTGTCCTGAAAACAATTCAAAGGAGAAAAAGTAATAATAGCTACCTGTGCCTTTGACCCTAGGTATTTCCATTGTCAGCGTGGTTCCTTGGTTAGCTGAACTGAATGCTGGTTCTTCGTTTGCCTTGATGAGCCCTGCTGTCCCTGACCAAGGACTAAATATAGAAGTGCAAAAGACAAGCACACACCAAAGTGCTTGACAGGGCTGACACCACCTGCCCATCCCTCACTAAACAGCAAGGAGAACAAAGAAATGGCTACAGGAGGTGGCATGTGCCTCTTGACTCAGTTGTGACTTGTGACTTGTGAGAATTGTCTATAGCAAAATTCCTCCTTAGCTAACATGTGAACTATGCTTTCACCTCTACTATGAATGCTGTTTGCAGAAACCTGGGACTTAATGTCTTGTGGTAAAGATTAATACCATTGCCCATCATCGAAGATATCACAGAGTAAATAAAATTAGATTCCATTTTCTACTGAAACAGAGGTATTATTTCAGTAGGAGGACATCATTACTTATCAATAACACCTAAGTCAGAAATGTCAAAACGCATGCCTTTGTCATGAGATACATAGAACCTACTCAGTGCAAGCTCAGCATGCAGCCTTGGTAGCATTTTTTATTAATGAACTCACTATTTGGAGATACTCTTCGTAGAGTGATACTCCTTCAAGGTCCGTCGTCACAATGAAATTACTAACTAAAGCAGATGGCCAATTAGAACTGAGGCCAAGGCTCACACTGCTGGTCAAAAGTAGCAAGTCTCAGCTCTAAATAAGGTCAAAATAGCTACACAAGGGATTCTTAGAATACAGCACATCCTGCAGGGGCTGTGCTTGCCAGGAGCCAATCAGCTATCCACACATCTCTGCAGGTCGATTAGTGCTCGGATGTGGCATCAATAATCAGCATCTACCTGGGAGAAAGTAGTCCAACTACAAATCATCTAAATCTTCAGATGAGATCCTGATGATACTGAGCAGAGCGTCCCATCTTACTGAGCGTCTTGTCCTTGCTGTCTGTGGTTCTGTACAGGACACAGAGTCTCAGAGAGACTCAGAGTCTCACAAGTGAATCACAACACCCTCTTGATTCACTTGCGTAGCCTCCCTATCAGAATCGAGGCCAGTCTAAGATTGCATGGCTATGTGTAGGAAATCCTCCAGACTGCATCCCTATTTCTAAGAAAGCAGAGATGTGAGAGTGCTAACACAGAGACAGTAGTAGGAAGAAACAATGTTGCTGTGAGCATGACTGGTCATTAGTACAGCTGCTATGGAAATGGACGTTCCTCCAAAATTTAGAACTAGAATGTCTACCTAAAGAAGGATACGGTAGGTTTGTGCCTGCAATTCTAATACCTGGAAGCCTGACAGAGGATTGCTCAGCAGAAGCTAAGAAAAAAGAGAAAAAAAGGAAAAGGATGCTACAAAGTTAAGCTATCCTAATCCTGAGTACATATCATACGCACTCCAATTCAAAACCCACAAAAAAATCATATCTATGTTTATTGCAGTGCTTTTCACAATGGCCAAGACATACAATAGGCACACAACAAACAACAATAACCCAGATACACATCAGCACATAATGGATGATATGGTACATACACACACTGAAGTTTTATTTATCTATAGAACAGAACAAAGCTATATCATTTGCAGAAAAATGGATGGGATAATAGAGCATGTGAAACTCAGAAAGCCAAACTTAAGAAGGCCAAAAGCATATTTCTGTGAAAATACAATATCTACATTTTAAATACAGACCTCAAAGCAAAGCAGGACAACCTGAGAGGTGGGAGCAGATGAAGAGAAGAAGTGATAAAGTTAAGAGAAGGTGAATGGCATAGACACCATCAGAGTTTGTTATATGCATATATGAAAATGTCATGATGAGACACGTAATTTTGAAAAGGCAGTGTCCACTAATAACTTCTTTACAAAAGATAGGAAAGAGAATATACTGAGGCAGAGTGCAATGAAAACCCAGTCCCCCATATCCTGGCTTAAAATGCTGTTCACTGAGTCAAGGGACGTTAAATCTTACTTGGAATTTGCAATCACTTATCAACTCCTGTCTCAACCCAAACCATTATCACGATCCTCACAGACAAGCTAGCCTGCATAAAGCCTGGCATCCATTAAATTTATTTTCCTTCTTAAAAAAATGAGCCTAAATATGTTCCTCATGTTTGAGGGTATATATTTTAAAAACTGTTTTAAAAGCAAGTTGAATAAAGATAGAACTATGTGCAATAAAAGTAATTCTGCCACAGTGTTTCAATCGCGCATGGTTCTTCCCATCTGGGAGACCAAGCAGCAAACACAGTAGGAGTTTTAAACCGGCTACTCGAGTACCCAGAGCTGGAGCTTGCATATTTTTAAAGAATGTATTTCCAATTTCATGTCAGCTCTTGACTTCATATTCAAATGAATACAGGGACTGTTTGCATCTCCCACCATGTCCGCACAGTCCTCCAGGATCATAAAATTTGTACTCGCTGAGCAGAAATTAACCGATGGAATTCAGACATGCACGCACTTGACTTGTCACGCAGCAACAGTAGAGATTCAGACACGTGGAACAGAGAAGGCAATTTTCTTACCAAGTAATGACTGTACCTCATCCACAGAACTCTCAACAAGGCAGATCTTAGAATTCAACAGCACATGCCGCATGGCAAAGGATATGCTGAGTTTCATACTAAGTCAGTCAGTGGCTACATAAGCTCACGGTCAGGTCCCATGTCTTCAATGACCTGCATTCTATGAACCCATAAAAGGATGTTGAAAGAAATGTTCTGGTGGCTGGGGGGGGGGGAGTTAAGGACAGAGATTCTATGGTTAAAGCACCCTAAGACACTGCCCAGTTTGAGTTACAGGAATTCAGTATGTCATAGAATTTTGGATATGTTATTCTCAATTAAAATGGACAGGAACTGGGAGCCAGCATTGAGGGCAGGTGTCTCAATTACTGTCATTGCAATAAAACACCATGGCCAAAAGCAGCCTGCAGAGGAAAGGGTTGCATGGCTTACACTTCCACATCACAGTTGATTACTAAAGGAAGTCAGGGCAGAACCTGGAAGCCAGACCTGATGCACAGGCCATGGTGGAGCACTGTTTGGCGGTTTGCACCTAAAGGCTTACTCAGCCTACTTTCATATAGCACCAAGTACAAATATCCTGGGCTGTCCCCACCCAAAATGGACTGAGTCCTCCCACATCAACCACTAATTAGGAAAATATACAACAGACTTGCCTACAGAATGATTTTCAAGGTTTTATTTTTTGTTATCAATTGTAGTTCCCTTCTCTCAAATGATTATACTTTAACAAGTTGACCTAAAAACTAGGGAGGGTGGTGGGGGGAGGGCAAAAAGCCATGTACCCATCTGGAGGGGATATAGTGGCTTCAGACAAAAGCAGCTAGGATAGAAAGGGAAGCTGTTCACAATACCGGGGCATGAAAACACCCTCTAGGACAGACCACATTCCCAGCCTACGATTATTTGATTTTTCACACTAAGTAGAATAATTTCAATTAATTCAGGGCGCGGGGGGGGGGGGGGGAACAGTTATGAGGCAGATAATGGACAGGAGCTCTCTGTCAACCCTAACACTCAAGCCTTTACAATACCATGATAATTTATGCTCATAATTTAGATGCAATTACATATTTTAATCACCATGTGCTATCTTTAGCGATCAGGACATTAAATTAGCCAAAACGTGTCACATGCAAAGGAATCATAGTGTTTTCACAAGTGGCTGTCACAAAATCCACAGTTCCCACAGAGACTTCAATCATGCTATAACTATCCACAAATAGAGATACACACGATATGATTTATATTCTAGGAGGTAAACAGTCCTCATCATTGGTTTGGCAAGCACATGAAAGCTAGGGCTTTGTAAAGGATTTCTGTCTTAAGAGATTTGAAAGTCCACATGCAAAAATGTCAAGGAAACCACAAGGCTCAGACTTTTGCTAAACGAGAGTGTATAACAAGCCAGAAATGACAGTGCATGCCTGTAATCCTAGCTCTCAGAGAGTGGGACAAAAGGATTATTTCGTTTGAGCTGCTTGAGCCGAATAGGAAGACCATGTGTCAAACAAAACAAAACAAAACAAAGCAAAACAAGACAAAAAAAAACAGAATGTCAGCTGAAAGATTATAAAAAATTATGTATATTCAACAAACACAGTAGAGTGCTTTATACACCATAAATAGCTGCAACTTGAGTCTTTAAAGATACAAATATTACTGAGTTCATACCAGTGGTTGGGATACATATTGAAATGGATGCAGCTATCCAGTTACTTTTTAGAGAGGCTTATACTCTGTAGGGAAAATTTTCAATTGTACTTAATCTATTCACAATACTGATAATTTTAAACATGGTGAATGAATGATTTATTCATTCATGGAAACACCATTTGTTCCACTAAACCCAATAAAAGCTTCTTATAATATTGACTGCATGAGAAAAGCACAATATAGGCACTGTACCAGCTCCTACAATCTTATAACAGAAAAGCATGAATGGCTAGCAATGGGCATAGTAATGCAAGTAGAAGAACATTTCATAGACGAGAAGGTAAGAAAGAGGGCTGGAGAGATGGCTCAGCCTTTAAGAACACTGACTGCTCTTCCAGAGGTCCTGAGTTCAATTCCCAGCAACCACATGGTGACTCACAACCATCTAGGATCTGATATCCTCTTCTGGTGTGTCTAACAGCTAGAGTGTACTCAAATAAATAAAGAAAAATAAATCTAAAAAATATAAAAATGAAAGAAATGGCTCATGGCTAATAATATGAATATTAATTATTATTAATCATTAAATATTTATTAAATGGTTTTTAATTATTAAATTATTATTAATTATTAACATTATTAAATTATTATTAAATTAATAATGTTAAATAATATCATTTCCACACAGTATTGTACACCTAAAGTCTTGCACGTGCTAAGCAAATATTCTACCGTAAAATTCATCATTTGCTTTCTGGTCTGTCTGGGATTCTAATTTGCTTTCTTGTCTATTTGGGATTCTATGTCTGTGTGTGTGTGTGTGTTTGTGTCTCCCTCTGTCTCTGTCTGTGTCTTTCTTTTCTGTGGGGTGGGTGAGGATAGTAAATACTCTGTTTACATGCTTGTGTACATGTGTGTGTACCAGTAGACAACCATTGATGTTGTTCTTACGGAACCATCCTCCTCGTTATTGAGGCAGGGATTGTCTTAGTTTCCTTTATACTGCTGTCAAGAGTCCACAGGGCCAAGGCAGCCTATTAAAGAAAGAATTCGGTGGGCGTCCTGCCATCTGTTTCTGATGCTGAGTCCATGGCCATCATGACTGAGAGTATGGCAGTGTCCACGCATGCCGTGGCACGTGGAGAAGTAGCTGAGAGATCACATCTGAAAGTAGGAGGCAGGCAAAGAGAGAGCTAACTGGGTATACTGTTGGGTTCTGAAACCTCAGAACCTTCCCAAATAGTTCCACCAACTCTGGAATAAGTATTACGATATATGAGCCTATGGGCGCCATTCTCATTCAATCTACCACAGGGATCTTTGAATGAAACTGTGAGATGTACTGAGTAGGCTGGGTGGCCAATAAACTTAAGGGCTCTGCCTGTCTTTGCCCCCGGGGAGGCGGCAGTACAGATAAGCACTACTAAGCTTGACATTTTACACAATTTCTGGGGACCAAATTCAATTCTCCATGCATGTTTGGCAAGGACTCTTCCAACGAAGCCACCTTCGAAGAACCTACTTTTGCATTTTAATGCCAATTTCCAACAAGTTGCCCAAGCAGTCTTTGAAGGTGATCTACCTGTTGGAGTTCCCCAAACAGATGAAATGACTGTGTTTGAACCTCAAGGGTTTTGGTATAAAATTTCATGAAGTACAAGATAGGCATTAGACTGTGATTTAAACATGTAAGGGAATAGGACACTTGCTCTAAAACTCTGAGTTAGTATGCAAAAGTATAGAGTTAAAAAAAAAAAACCTTTCTCCAATTTCATTCTGGATAAAAAAATTGAAAAGATATTATAATTTGCAGTAACAGTTCATCTAGAGCTCCTTATAATGAACCTTCATTTCCGAGATTATATGATTATCAAGATGGTAAAAAGTAATGGAAGGAGGGAAATGAAGGAGAAGAAGTGAGTTCCTGCTTAGCAAACAACATTTTTTCAATGAAAACAGGTAAAACTGCTTGAGAAAATTACATCATCAGATTTTTTTTTTTCACTTTCAGCTGGATGCGAAAAATGGACTGGAAGAAGCATATCCAAAAATCTCCCGTAGGAGGCCGTGGATGCACAAGGCATAAACTAACAAGCCTCAAAGCAGAGATACTCACATCAGGACAGAATGGAGCTCACAATACTCACAGGAGTTTACGGAGAGACCCTGTAATCATTGTTCATATGTATAGGTAGCTTACTCAGTGCACATCCTATTCCTGAATCTCCTTATGCTGAGAAATGGTAAGCTGCAGAGCTAGCCTCACGCACTGTGGACTGGGCAGGCTTCAGTGAACTGTGCCAGAAATTAATAAAACACTTATGACTAGATAAGACATAAAGAAGACAACTTGTCTCTTAACACTGTGGTAGCCATCCATGATCCAGGAGCCATAGATGCCTTCGATGCATGGTGAGACCCTAGTCTTCACTTCCTAAGTACAAGTACCCAGCACTGAGATGTACACCCAATGCATGCTGTCTGCTGTCCATGTGGTACAAGAGGTAGGGAGCCAACCAGGAAGGGCTAGTTAGCTTGCAACTTTAACAAATTCACAATCCAGTCACCTTGATGGTGCAGTCACTTCCTGAAGATTCTTCCTGGTGGCACTATCAGGCTGACAAGTGTCAGTAACTGCCCGGGGGACTCTTTCAGTGGAAAGAAAACTGAATAAATGAAGCTAAAACATGTGTCTCATTGTCAATCCTGTGTTGTTAATACACATTGGATAGGCCAGATATAAAAATAAATATGTTCCAAAATATTAAACCCTGAGTGTAAAAGACGTTTACGTGGCCTTAGATTTGGGATGGTTTTGATATTTTAATGGGGTAGAACTTAATAGAAGCTATGCAAATATACCTAGAACCCAGACTGAAATGTGAAGTCCTTTTAATGGCACGCATTTTGGGCAAGGAACTCTCAATCTGTAATGGTACAGCTTCTCCCAGGCTTTCTGATGATCTGTGAATGCTAGAGACCAAGAGAGTTACATTCATATGGATTTAGGGAAGAGTGGACAAGCCCAGTTTGATAAAAGTTAGGGCTACAGGGTCTGCTATGAAAAACAGGGGCAGGAGCAGCTAAGCAACACAGTCCCTTCCTTAGAACTGCTTCCTCTCAAGACAGGCAACATGAAGTCCCATGACCTCGATGCAGATGTAAGTCAATTGCTAACAGGAAATGAATGCTATGGCCTTTCAACAAAATGTTGAGATTAAAAAAAAAACTTTCAAGTACATTCTTAGGACATTGTTCAGGTCCTTCCAATAGAAACAGGTTCGTATGTGTTAAAATCAGCCACACATTAATTGGCTCACTACCCATCTAGAGATGAGTTCTGTTTTCACCCTTTGACTCTGAGCAGACCCAAACATATAGTCTTAAGGTTAATGGTAGAAAGGCTCTATGCCTATGTCACAACAGAGACCCACATCACTAAACAGCACCTGTTTCCTCTCTAGGAACACTTGTTCATGTTATAACAACAAAATCCCATGGAAGATGTAAGAGGAGCCTGCCCCCATGACACTGTGTTCTTGAAGTGAAGAAATCATTGGGTAGTTATGGAATAAAGGGTAAGCAGAATAAACTTTTAGGTGAAATAAGAGAACAAGGTCATGTTTTGAGAGCTGTAAGCACATAGCTACTTTTATGGTTTTGGGAGAACATCTCTAATACACCTGAGTGAGAATAAGGTAGGTAATATGCATATTAAGCAAGATGACATATACATGATAAAAAGGCAAAGCTTGGTCATCCACATGAAAGCGTTCCAGAGACTAGATCCATAGGACCTCTCTGTCAACACCTCTGCCAACCCTAAGTACCTATTAACAAGTGCCTATTTCATACAGTAAACATGAAAATTCCCATATGAACCTTCTCAGGAGAAACATTTCCCTCACATTTGAATACTACTTCTGATTTGCTTAATAAATCAAATAAAACAAGTGGCAATGAGAAAGACCAGATAGCTCTTTAAAGAAATGTCCCATATGCCACTATCTTTCTTTGCAGAGTGACACCAGAAAAAAAAAAAACTTTAAAGCAATAAAAACAAAACTGGAGCACTCTATAATTCTAATACATTTGCCTATGTTTGATACAAAATCCCTTGCCAAATATTACCCAAAACAAACTACTATGGGCAGTCATATTAAGATGTTGCACAATTGCATTTTAAATATAGATTTCATTGACTCTTGGGCTTAGCAATGCATTCACATTATTCAAACTCTAAGCTTTGTAAAGTGCAGAGAGAGAAAAGTCAACCTCCCAGCCTCATCTCCATCCTCTCCAAACTCCTCCCACCCCCAAGGCAGCAACTGCTATCAATTTCATGCACATATTTCTCGAAATACTTTCTCCTTTACAAGCAAAGTGAAAGCACATTGGTTTTCATGTAAATATTATTAAAAATCTAGGCTTTATCTATCTAAACATATCTACATTTTATATATAGAGTGAATGCCTTTATGTGGGTGTTGCTTTTCCATTTTCTGCACGATTATTATATAATATGCCCTCTTTCAATATATTTGTTTTTTTTTCTTAATGGTAATGCATATAGGCACAGCATATTATCAGAGCAACGATACGCACCAGGGCACTCTCTCTTGAACCAGTACCTCCTGACATACACCAGAATACCTGAAATCCTTTTCCCTTAGCAGTAGTGCTTGACTAAGGGACCTCATTCTCCACTAGTTTCAAACTGTTCAATACAGGAAGCATTTCCAAGATGTGAAACTCCCAGATCAAAAGTTATATAGGTCATGATTCAGCTAATCACAACCAATTTCCCCTGCACAGAACTCAAGTTACATTCCTAAATGGGATGGCTGATTTAATCCTTAGAGACTAGAATAGTCACATTAGGGATATGCACTTTCATAAATTAGAGAGGTGAAAGTCTGGATTGGTTTGCATGTGTTTTAGTTCATAATTCGCTGCTTACTATCTGCGTGTAACAGCCATTCATGCTGACTATGTTGTGAATATAAAATTATATCTTTTCTATATTTCTCTCCTGAGCTACTGGTTTCTGTCTTCTCAGTTTTCTTATGCATTATTTATTTTATAGACAATGACCCTCTGCCTGTGACATGAGTTCCAAATTTAACTTTTTTGGAATGTCCTCTAAACTTGTTGTGTGAAAGTTTTAAATGGAACTAACCTCATCAGACTTCTTCAATAGCTCCTAACTTCTAGCAACAGTTGAGAAGCCTGGAGTGATGATTTACTTGCTTTTAAGTGTACACTCTGCACTCCTCTCAAGGAAAAACAGTATCAGACATTTGACATTATAGAAAAGCACTGCAATTGAGAAAATCTTTATGTCTAAGATCTTATTAGTGACTAATTTATCTCTAGAAATATATGTATCAATGTATTCATACTGCAATAAAAATAAGCATTATTTTTCTTTTCAATAACAATTAAAATGTCTCTATCATTTTCTTATATAAGAAGCATTTCCAATGCTTGATAATCATATATGCAGTAAATAGTTGGTGTAAAAGCTAAAACAAAAATTAATTAATTGGATCAACTTAAAATCATAAGAAATCCTGAAACCTGATTGCTATCTATGTGTATCTTCCCCATTGTCTGTTCTTATGGGCAATTTTTAATTTAAAAATTGTGTTTGATTATGCTAACTTCGCATTATGTATCAATCAGTGTGAAAGCAAACTCCTTTGTGTGCCTTAACCATAATAAAAAACAGGGTTCAGAAAATGAAGAAAAAGTCACAGCATTCAAATAATTTTTTAAAAGGTGAAATTTACTTGTTCCATTGTCCTTAACTTTAGAATGATTACACTAGTGCCTTCCATAAAAAATGGACTGTACAAGAGAAATAATGTGTCTAATTTTCTAAGTCATTGATAATATAAACACACAAGTCCAATTATAGACTCATCTCACTTCCTTTGTAAAACCAACAAAAGGTTAAGATAATTGCCAGTAACTACAAGCCTGGAGATTGTAATTTTAACTAATTCTTTCAATATTTATTATTTTTAACCACTGAATGCATGATAATGGCATTTCTATTTTATATTTTTCATAAAAAGTAAAATTATTTCAATGTGTATTTATAAAACATACAGTTATGAGGATACAAACACCAAAATAAATGAAGGAAAATGCTTTTAAATAAAATGTCAAAAGAAAGTGATATATCTATGAATAATATTGGCCTACATTGATAATCGTACATCTACCTTTCAGCCATCAAATGTGTAGGCATATTTATGATAATGCTTTAAACTTTGTAGTTTATAAGGCTTAAGCACATGCACAAATATATGCATATACACACAAACACACACAAAGGCATTGGCACATGTGAACACACCACACACACACACACACACACACATACACCACTGTCTAAAGACAGTAAAGATAACCTCACTAGAAATAACAGGTAACTCTCAACATATGTTTGTTTAAAATAAATGTTTAGATTAATTTTAAAGATATTTCCCACTAAAGAAAACAAAAACACAGCCTACTTTATGAAGATAATGGATTGTGCTCAGAACAATACAAACGGCACAATCTGCAGCACTTGATAGTCATGAAAGAAGAGAGTGCACAGATTGGAAATCAAAATGCAAGCAAAAACATTGAGACAGCATGTTTGCACACAGCTTCTTAGATGAGACTCTTCCCATTTCCCCATTAAATGAACTGAGAGTGCACTTCTGCTGAGATTTAGCAGGGACAAAAGATAGGAAATTTGGCTGATTCTTAGTAATTATGTACAAAACAATCACCATGAGAAGTCTAAAGTAATTTTTGTGTCAAAATCAAAATTAGAAGCAGGTTTTAAAAATTTGAGATTGCAAAGGATTCAAAAGCCACTTCAGAATTCTCTGGGTGTTTGAGTTTTGTACATTATTATTTTATTTAATAAATTATTTTAAATGGGGATTTGAGGGCACCTCACCTCACAGCATGGATTAGAAAGTCAGAGGACCACTTGAAGGAGTAGGTTTTCTCCTTCCACCATTTAAGACCCCAGGGTCACAATGAGAACATCGCACTTGATGGCTAGTACCTTTACTCAGTGAGATATCTCAATGACCCTTGTCCTGCATATTTCTAAACTGACTAATAGAAATAGCTAAGATATTAGACACATACTTAGTACTAACTTTGTATGAGGTGCTTTAAATATGCATAGAAAGAGAAAGAAAAACAATACACCATGGAAGCATGAGTTAATAGAGCCTGCCTTCAGATTACTGTATTCCCTTGAATGAATTCTCCCTTTCCTTCTACTAATATAGGTTCCAAGTGATCCATCCTCAGTGCAAAAATATCTGAATTACACCCAAGTGTCATTCTGTTACATAAGATGAACCAGCAAACATTTTGTACATATGGCCTGACTACAAATATGTATGTCTTTCTAGGACTGCTGTTATAAATACAGACTGCCAGACTCCCAGTTATCCAAGCTATAAGCACCTTTTTCTTGACAGTAGAGAAATAGAACATGATCACAGTTGATGTACATGAAGATATCATCCCTAATCAAAGACTCCCCTTCCTGTAGGAAATGACGAGCTTTACAGAAAGCCACAACAGGATATAACAGAGAGAACACTTGTCTGTCTTCCACAATGAATACATGTTCAACATAATCTGTATACCAAAGGCTCAGGGAGCGTCACAGAAGATAAGTCAGAAAACTTTGAATGGCCAGAGGTCCATGAAATCTCAACAACATATTTCTATGAATAATATCTGAAACATAACTTCAACAACTGATATTCCAATGTGAACAGGAGAAATCTTACAAAGCCCCACCCCTTGATAAAGTCAAGCAATTGATAGTTACTGAGACAGTCTTCTTTAGGGATGAACTGCCTGATCACTCAATCCCAATTAGTCAGTCTGAACACACACACACACACACACACACACATACACACACATACACACACACATGAGCAATATACAATGAGCTCAGCAGGTAGAATTTACAAATGTGTATATGTTTAAATGTATGTATGTAACAATATATAACATATACGTAACAATAATTAAGGAATGAAAAGCAACAAGGTAGAAAAGTAGAAGAATCTAAACAGAAGGAGATTTGGAAAGAAAAGAGAGGAGAAAATGATATCATATAGCACTCATATATTAAATTCTCAAAAAATAAAAATGTAACAACTAAAAATATACTTTCAACACCTGCACCTCTGAGTACATCGGTTTAGTTCCAGACATTAGGCATGAAGCCATTTTGCTGCAAGTTGAATAGACAATGGTGATTTTGAGAAAAAGCTATTAAAAGAAACAGTTACATGCTAAATGTGGATTGTATTTCATAAAATAAATTTTAGGTCAAATGACTAAGAAGTATAGAAAATGATAAATTATAGAAAAACACTAAAGGTATTTAGCAGGCACTTTCTCAGAAATATCAAGGGATCTGAGCATGAACTCAGAACAGTGGAACTAGGCTCTGGGTTCAATCCTCAGACTGACACTATAAACAAGACACTAACAAAATTCTTTGCCAGTGATAAAATATGTGTTTATAGCTTAAAATCCGATTTTTAGAAAATATACTTGCCACTCTAGAGTTTCCTACTGTTGAGACTTTCCAGAGAAATGCAGCTATGATATTATTGGGCATGATCGTCATGTAGCTGTGTGAAGTATGACCACATTTGGAAGATATGCATGCTGCAGCAAAACAATCTTTTCTACCTGGCTTTTTCTTAATATTATAAAATTATGCACAGGTAAAAAAATGCATAGAAACAGGGGAACAAAAGGCTGTCAGCAGTCTGTCATATGGTTTTAGACTCTACGTTCTTGTCAACGCTCCTTCACAGGGCTCCATACTCAATATGCCCCCTGGACATGGAAATGCTGCCATCTTTGAAGCTTCAGATCTGTATCAAAACACATTATAAGTATCTGAAAAGATTGTTAAGATACTCCTTCCTCTGTCAGGCACACACCAGAGCAGAACCAAAGGAGAAACGCAATGACAAATGTATGAGCTAGCAATGTAAGAACCAATTGTTCCCTCATAAGGTAAATTTTAAGGGATTCAGCCAAGTTTGAAACAATGTCATGCTTTTTAATAATTTTTTGTTTTGTAACAAGCTTCTTCTTATAAACAAACATCTATGACTACATTAGTAAGCTTATTTCATTTTTTCTAAACATAATAAATAACTACTTTCTAATGATCTCATGTCTAATACGAAATGTTGGTCAGTGGCAATATATGCGCTAGTGCAAGCAAAGGCTTGGTAGTTATTCATACTGTTTCAGACACTAGAGTGGCTCTGAAATGATCTGAACAGCTCAGGTCTAAATTACTTCTTTAGATCAGGTCTAGAGTACATTACCAGTACGGTAGCTTGAGGTTGGGGAAATACACATCTTCATCAACTTTGATAGATATAAAATTATTTTGGAAATAGATTTACTTGAAGCAGTGAGAAAAAAATGCACCCTTTTCCTACAGTTCTCAATTTCTGGAAGCATCAGAATTTTTAATATAGGTCATTCTGATGGTGAAGAAACATTTCTATCCTCTTAAGAGTACTAATTTTATGCACTGTAACCTCCAATGATACTCCTATGCAGACACAATGATCCAAATACCATCTGTATATCTTTCTTCTGTGGAAACAGAGAGGTTATTAATGTCCCCATCTTGATCAGTGTAGCCCATTGGCCCTCATAAGCATTGAACATGTTTTCCCCACTCCGTCCGACAACATCAGACACTCCTATTTGCTCTCTTTTTCTACATTTTTCACTCACAACTTGTTCTTTGTTTCACAATAAATTCTTTGTTTCAAAATATGGAAAGCTAAAGATCAATGCATACAGTGATTTTCTTGTGCTAAAAAAAAATCACCAATGACATAGGAATTTAAATCAATTCAAATATTTGCACAAACAATTAAAAAGTTTCAAAAATGAACAAGATGTCTTCAGTAGAAGGGAAGTCACAAAGTAGGGAGGAAAAAAAAATCAGCTTTGCATTTAAACCTCTTTGTCTTATCCGATCTCCACCAATAAGAGGCACATTACTGTTGTAATTTCAGAAAATTCAAACACAGACATAGCAAACAAAGCCTAGTGTTTCTTTGTCCTCAGCTTCTCTGTGTACTTCATTCCTGATCACAAGCTTAAACTTGAGATCATTAGAAAGTATTATGTATTCAGTGATCCCAAGAATACTTCCTTAGTCTGATTTATGCAACATTATTGGCCATACTGAATAAATAAATTGCAACTAACCCCTAAAGAGGTCAATATTATCTCAATGGAATGTTCTAGAGACTTGTCATTATTGAAGGATTAATAATTAAGAATACTATCATAAAATTCAAAGCACACCCATCTGGAAGTCCAAGTCACTTTAGCATTCCTACATATTACTATATCAAGGCTCACAGTGGTAGGCTTAACAAATAAGGATGTTTTGGATTTTTACCAACTTTGTCTGAGACTACTCAAATACTTCCAACCAAATTCGAACCTAATCCCAAGCTCAAGAGAACAAGCTTTAAGCTTAGTGGGGAGAAACTGAAACCAGTTACATACTTAGTAATTTACAAAGTAGGATTAGCCATAATGAAGCATTTAGAAACATGCAGCAAATGGTATTATGACCAAGAATACAGAGTATACATACATAGTAAGGCTCCCAATACATACTGAGAGAACCCCCAAATTCCTATCACCCACCAGCCATGTAATTACAATTGCTACAACTGCTTATAATATAGAACATAGTAAAATGCTGTACAGATGTAGTCCATGAGTTGTAAGCTATACAACAGAGAATGAGTGTGTGATAGGCTGTTTCACAGGCATCTGGAGGAGGGTGCTCTACAATGCTCTATAATGCAGGCATCTAATGATATGCTCTTGAAGCATATCTGAATGACAAGTGACTCATGAATGGCTTTTACTTAATTATCCTCTAAAGATCCATGGTGTATAACACATGTGCATTAAGCATGCAATGAATGTCCTTTCCAAAATGACAACAAAATGTGTGTTAGGAGTCTATCCCCCCCCAAGGAGGATGGATGAATAGATATCCTATAAAACTCATTGCATGGATGGACTGACTACTAGTTCATGACCTTCCATAGTGGCTGTTCATGGATTGGACTATGTTTGGGCACTCAGCCACAAAGAACCGAATTCTCTTCCAAATGAACCAGTTATTTTAACCTGTTAATTGATATGGTCTCTTGACCATATTTACACTAAAAGACTCCAATTCCATTTCAGATGTTTTTTCACTATCCTTTTAATGGTAATGAGTATTTTTCTCTTCTATTCTTTTTTAAATTTTATTCCATAATTGCTATGCTATAATAATCCTAATGAACAGCAGCCATTGTGAGCTAATAGATACATTATCTCGTCAGCATAATTGCATTGTGCTCTCCTTACAAGGGCCAGAGTGATTTTACAAAAGCAAACACAAGAAGAGAAACCACCAAACACGTATAGCAACATATGACACATGGGAATTAGAAGTACAAAATAAGATGCACATGCTAAAGATCAATAAAGGAAATATACCCAGTCAGAAGGATCAATGGACTAATGCTGTGACAAAGATATTAACATTTAGAGCAATCACCTCCTATTACGGTTAGTAGAAGTGTAAGGTTGACATTCAAATACTTGTTCCAAAATTTTCTAACTTTTAGTTGTATGATATGCTATATATTTGGGTTTAAAGTGATTGATTACAGTACATTTATATATCAAGAAGCCATAAAACAGTAAACATGTACATGCAAATACCACATGTGCATGTGTACATACAACTTACACACACACACACACAGGACATTTTGCTCATGAAGCACTATCTCCATTTCATAGCATTTCTTTTCCGAAAATGTTCATTGACAAGTCTCTTTAACATTATTTTTCCATTTTGTTCTGAAATGTAAACCTTTACCAACTATAGGCCATGTACTGACGTGCATGGGGAAACAAAAAGAAGAAACCCAAGCACTGAAAGATGAAAATCCATACTGACATATTATACTTAATAGCATCTCCTCATTTTTCTGAAGGTTCTTGGGAAAGTTTGGGCATTCCTAACCAGTTTTCATTACGTTTACATACATCTATATTTCATTAGATCCTGTTAGTAGTCTCGAATGTAGCACACAAATCTACACAAAGGGAAAGCAGTTTGCATACAGCTCTTGGGATAGGCCCTGCTTTTCTTTTCTCAATCACAATACCTTGGCTTCTACAACTCAGAGAATTGACTACTTCCTCTAGAGTTCATTTCACTTTTGCCCAGGGGAATACACAAAGAAGAAACAACGCATCGGGTAAAGGAGTGAAGTTTTGAACTCCAAGGGAGAAAAGAAATGTATTTTCACCCTTATAGGTTTCATCAGCTAAACATGACCTAGGTTTCTGCCAGAGAAAATATACATGACCTGGAAGGTCAAGAAACCCTGGGACCACCAGCAATAAAGCATGTAGATCTTCATGTTTCCACTGGTGGGAAATGCTACTCAGAAAATGATGATCTGCCTTTTAACTTTTAACTTTTTTTTTTCAACCTGTCAGGTCTCTATTAGAGTCATAAAATTCCTGTTCCTCACTTTGGACATTATCCTTTTATTAGGCACTTTCATGCATGAGTTTTTATTCAGTGTCTGAGGTTTTAAAAAAAAATCTAATGTGTTTCATATGCTCTAAATTTTTGTGAGCACGCAGAACATTTGAAATAAAAGTTTATAGCCGAGTCCCAGAGATGTAAGGCTGGCATTTTACACTTCCGAGGACGGGACTGGGCTAACTCTCCCTCCACTGCTAACCTGCTGAAAATGATGCTTACCTTCCTGAATGAGAGTTGCTCCCTTAAATGAAATGGAAATTACATGAGAGAGGGTTTGCTGACATTGGGACTGCTATCTGAATGTGCTCAAAGCCAGGTGCAACAGAATCTCATTTATTGAAAAGATTTTCATGGTAAGAAGTCTAGATACAGGGAGTTTCTTCCTGGGTCCCTTGGGAAAGCGCCCCATTTTTCCATAAGGCATTTTTCTCTCATGACACTAGTGTGTGTGTGTGTGTGTGTGTGTGTGTGTGTGTGTGTGTGTGTGTTATCCATTTTCTCTTTGAGGCAAGCAAAGGAAGCCATAAAAAATTCCTGAAGAAACTCATTAAGGGAAAGCCCAGCAGTTCAGAAACAAATGCAGACAAGAAATGCAAACACCATTGGCTACAATCAAATGTAATTAGATTACAAAACTTCTCTTCCTCTCACACATGGAGGAAAAAAAATATTCGCTTTTCAGTAAATATCTATGATTTATAAAATGCAGAAGTTAATACGCAGATTAAACTTTTCCATATCTGAAACATTAAAGGTAATTGAGTTGGCCTCTCAATCCCCCTGGCATTTACTACTGCAAAGCCATTATGCAGTAGTCTAGCAGCACACAGAGATTACTATATTCTACACACAAGAAGACATACAGAGACTCAATCAATCCTCTCCTAGCATGCTAAACATGTTAAGCAATATGAGAGGATCAGGTCACATTTCTTCAACTTGTAGTTTTCTTAAATCAATTTTCTACTCGCTATGGACATTGTGACTGATCAAGATGGTGGGCCCATCTCTCTTCCTTCCCTATACCACACCTTTATATTTCTGAAAGATAAAACACAAATGTTTTGAAACAGCCGAGAACAAGATAACAAAGAAAGCCAAAGATACCATATAGTAAACCTCTTTTTTTTTAATTTTTTTATTCGATATAATTTATTTACATTTCAAATGATTTCCCCTTTTCTAGCCACCCCACTCCCCGAAAGTCCCGTAAGCCCCCTTCTCTTCCCCTGTCCTCCCACCCACCCCTTCCCACTTCCCCGTTCTGGTTTTGCCGAATACTGTTTCACTGAGTCTTTCCAGAACCAGGGGCCACTCCTCCTTTCTTCTTGTACCTCATTTGATGTGTGGATTATGTTTTGGGTATTCCAGTTTTCTAGGTTAATATCCACTTATTAGTGAGTGCATACCATGATTCACCTTTTGAGTCTGGGTTACCTCTATAGTAAACCTCTTTATAAGACAGTAGTACTTGGAGATGAACTATAAAATAGGGAAGGGTAGATTACTTTGACTTAGAAAATTGTTACCATTAAACAGTTTACAAAGAGTCTACTATTTCTGAGTCATTATCCTCAATGTGTCAAAGTCAGCATTTTCGCAATATTTAAAGCACTCCCAACTTCCTCATAAATAACACGATATTCATGCACAGCTACTCAGTACTATAGGTAACACAGTATGATCATCTGAACCAAAGTGCACGAACCAGAAATAAAGATTGATAAGGAGGCAAGACTGTCTCCAACTAGAGTCAAGACCATGTCACCTTAGTGATACATTTAACTCAGTACTCAAAATTCATCCTGTTACCTGGTGTGTAGAAAACTGATGAGGAAACAAGCTGGCCCTGATGCACACAGTAGGATCTTGCCACTATACAACAATTTAGGATAAGCAGGTGGCCCAGGTGATGGCACTACAGATTATTCTCCTTCGGTTGCTTTACATTGGAAGATGTCTCTTCTCCTCCTACAGACAACCTGATCTTAAACAGCAATTTTACTCTTCTCCCAAGAGAGACATGTCAACTTGTTGTCTTTCATGAGAATTGACTGTACCAATGGGCACTGGCCAACACTGTCAGTTAAGTTCTAAGCACTGTTCCAAACATCTTACATAATAACATTAGGATGGACTCTTGGTGAAATCCATGTTTTTCAGCTACAAAAACTTATAAAGGTCCATTCCCTCTGTAGAATTATAAAAAAAAACATAAATTACAAGTTCCTTTACATTCAAACAAACAGCCAAACAAGCAATCACAAAACAGACTTCCAGATGCATCCTGATGTTATTGAGGATCTAAATAAGAAATAATAGAACCAAACAGCAATTGCATACAAGTTGCTAAGGCTGGATGCACGGGAGCTACAGAGACACAAGGGAAAAAGGACTCTTGTGGCAAAGATATGCATGTATGTATGTATATATGTATGTATGTATGTATGTATGTATATAATACACATATATACATATAAAATATATATTTAAACAAATATATATGTGTGTATATATATATATATGTGTGTGTGTGTGTGTGTGTGTGTGTATGTGTGTTTGTTCAGAGAAAACACAATTCTCCAAGCATCATACAAGCAAAAGCATAATATATTACAGAATAAAAGGTTGCCGCCTTGGGAAATAGCTCTAACAAATATGTATACTCTTTTACTTCTTAAGAAGAAGCTAAACAACATTCAAAAAATTCAAAGGGGACTACTGGGTAACGCAATGAGAGTGTTCCTGAAAAGCACTCAGATGCACTGGTGTTTAAAGGAATCCATTATTGGTCTAATCAGATAAACAAAGATTGAAATAGTATGGCGACTTCAAGAAATTCTGAGACACCAGCTACTAAGAACAGTTATAATTCTAGATGATAACTTGGCTTTAAGCATCAAAGCACTTAACAAGCACCACCGCTGACCTGATAATTACATTTCTAAGAGCTACTCTGAGAAAAACCATCAAATTCTCAATTAAAAATAGGCATGTACAATATAGTAGAGTAAAAGAAAACATGAAAATACTCTACAAATCCAGTCATAGAACACTGGACAAATCAATTATAAATTTAATTGAATCTAAAAAAAATAATAATGATGATTGTCCACATATAGTTCCTTAAAATAAAAGCAAATCATGTATTCTAAGGCTTAAAGGGTCACACAAAACTAAGGTGTGCTGGGAACAGCCACATACTGGAGCACATTCAATGTATTTAGCTGTTCCGTTTCTCACTCCACCTTCTTCCTAGTTCCAGACTGGGAATACATCCCTGTGGTGTCTTCCTCACCAGAATCTGCTAAGGAGGGAAGGAGCTTGACCTACATTGCCTTTTCTCATCCTGTGTAAGCATAGAAGTAAACAGAAAAAGATGAGTAAACGTAAACAGAAAAGATGAGAGGATAGGGTGAGATTGCACTCCAGTAGATGGGAATTTATTTTTATAGGAGTGATTGATAAAAAGAATATTCCGTGGCAGGTACAAACAGAAGACAGGAAGACATACCAGACATAAATGATCATCTTTCATCCTTTCTTTATATGTACTTAGAAATGACTTTCATGGCACATGTCACATGTCATGTAACATGCTTCACGGGAAGATGTGAACCCAGGTCTACTCACCATAGTGTGAGACCAACAAATGGTCAAAGCAAGGACAACAACCAAATCCTACTGGGGAAACGAATGAGTTTTAGTGGGGTTACTTATAGGAATATGGGTGAGGAGTTACAGGAGCAGAAACGACTCAGCGACAGGTACATCACACAGCATCGGTGACGGCTCACCCTGTGGAGACCTAGAGCACACTGCACAGCCTGCAGGCATAGGAACAGAATGGGATCTGAGTCTTTCCAAGAAGCTCCTTTCTTCTGAGCTTCTTCCAGGGAGCTCAGCTGGCTGCTCTAAGAAGGCTCCAACAGCTTATATGTCATGTGAGCTTGGGGAGAGAAAAGCTACATTTTCAGGGACTTCCTGAATCTGCTGAGGTCTGTTCTTCCTATGTATAATAGAGCTTCCCTGCACCATGAGATGTTCCACCTCTCTGTGGGATGCTCTGGCTCAAAGGGGCTTCCTTTCCATAACTATGTAACCTAAGGAAAATGCCCTACAAAAACTAGAAGTTCCTTAACACAATGCTGCTTCCCCTTGTGGGTCACAGGAGACTTGTGAATTGTTGTGTAATTTTACTCCTCACTGCTGCATGATATGAACACTCAGTGACAGAGTACTGAAATTCTCACACATACACACATGTAGACATACACAGACACACACAGGCGAACAGACACATAGACATACACAAACATACTCAGACATTAGATACGCACATATACACACAGGGACACACAGACCCAAACAATCTTACTTCCCCAGTGGTACATATATCTTAGTAACACATATACTAATTCTTTTCCACTCATAAGGCAAATCCCTGAGGTAAATGGTTAGAAAATGATTAGTCCCTCAAACTCCTGTAGGACTTTAATCACTGCGATGGTTAATCATGTCAAGTTGAATGGCTTTAGAATCAGCTAAAAGGCAAAGCATTAGTTACTCCTGTGAGGGTTGTATTTAATCAGATTATTTGAAGTAGGGAGATCTACCTGAAATATGGGCAGCACCTTCTATTGGTAGTCCAGAGAAGAGGAGACGAAAGAAGGAACTATTTGATCTTTTCCCTACTTACTCTGATTCTCATTGATAAGTTCATCTACCCTGTTGCTACTACTAATGTATTCCATCATTGATTCCTAATTCCAGCTATTTTGGGCTTCCAATGTGGTCTGAAAATTTGAGGCTACAAGAATTCACCAGGGTCTGTGTGTGTGTGTGTGTGAGTGTGAGTGTGTGTGTGTGTGTGTGTGTGTGTGTATTGGAGGCACCCAAAATCATGAACTGAGCAAGTACCAGGTTCTAAGTATCTCCAGCATGACAACCAGCCAGATGCCATTATATAAAGTAATCTAAAATATTCATTTACAGCATACATTCGTCTATTAAATGTGATAAATAAAATTCACAGTCACATACTAATGGTACTAATACTGTGGAAACTTAATATGACTATGGTGTTAAGAGGTAAAGGTTTGAGGAAGTGATTAGATTAAATTATATTAGAGCTGATCAGATCTTTATGGTTAAACCACATTAATTTAATTCTGCTGGCTTTTCAAAGAAACGACACAGACACACACAGACACACACACACTCCTGACATGATGTGATGCAGCCTAAAAGAACTAAGAAGATACAAAATTCTCTTTGAATCTTGACTGCTGGACATTATGAGTCACTGTCTTTTTTTCATTTAATATAGCTTGCATCAGAAGTTTTGCTGTGATAGCATAAGCTAATATAATTTTCTTGGCTATATCCTTGAGGAACAATAGAAAACATCATGGGTACAGAAATAAAAATGGACAAGGTTAGGAAAACGGAAGACTCTGGAACTCAGCACCTACTCCTGCAGGTGACCTCTGGAAGATGCTGTTATATGTCCTTATTGCTGTCCCCATTTAGAAAAAAATAAACATCCCTTCCCTTGACTAACTGCCCTGGATAGTTTGGTATGCCTCTTGCTTAAATCTGGTATGATTATCCAAGAAAAGCCTGCATAGTTGAACATGCGGAGTCTTGCTATTTCTTTGTGAATTATCCAGAGGCAGCTACATACTGATAAAGCCATATGCCATTCTAAAAGGTCCCTTCCTCTCATACGTGCCATGCAGTCCTGAAAATCGTGTGTTAGAGGAGACTAGCACTAACCTCGTGAGCCTGGGTAGCACATCTAATGCCTTTATCAGGAAGTACTGCCACAGAGCAGCAGCATTACATATCAGCTTGAAGGTGGTTCCCTCTGCGACATTTGTTTCTTAATTGCTGAACTCGGTCATCAAAAATAAGAACACAATTGGTGGGAATAAAATTTAATACTAGAAGGGAAAACATCAGAGACACACTATACTAGATTGCTTTTACTATGAATTCTTACTAGAAACAATTTGCATCTGAGTATGCAAGAGTAAGATCCCCCAGCATCACCCTGCGTCAGCAGGTGTAGGGACCCACTGAATCAGAGACTCTAGGTGTGGGGCTGGAATGTCACCAGGCAGAAGCTCAGGGGATTCTGATACATACTAGAGAATGGGTCCCTTCCCTGCTCAGAGAGCTAGCATTAGACTATAGGTGGCATAAAATGTAGATTAGAGGTGCTGCTAAAATGCCTCCCACCACAGCAGTTAAAAAAAAATGAACTATCACAGTAACTGAAACTTTCTTTGAAATAGAAAAACAATAGCTATCCTTATTTCATCCACATAAATATATAACTACAGAAAGGTGATCTGTGTAAATACAGGGTGAGTCTTGATGTCCAGGAATAGGAAAGTGAACCTTGGCTTTTCTACAGGCTGAACATTTACATCACACTAAGCAACTCTGCTCTAGCATTCATCCTTATTTCTTAGACATTGACCTTGTAAGTATAGGTCATTGCTTGAATTTGAGAAACCTATGATGGTTTGGGTTCAACTACATTCTAGTTTTCTGAGGATCATGGGCTCTCACCATTTTCCTTGATGATTCATATTTCCCTACAACATCAGAGGCCCTTTCCATTGTCTTCCTAATCTGAAAGCAACAATCTTATGAATTTGTGTTGTGTGACTATATCCTCCAAATTCCTCCTCCTTCCTAAAGGGAGCCTACTTAAGACAAAGGAAATAAGCAAAACTTACAAGGATAAGAAAGCCATGTTTTAGGCACAAGGTTCAGAAATGTCACTTCAAAATTACATAGGTAGTAGTAATGCCAGAGAGAGGAGGGTCCTCAACCAGTTGAGCTATCTGAGAGTTATACAGGGAGCTCTGGGGATGAAGCTTTTGTGAATTATCATCCTTATTCCTTAGAGTAACCTTTCACTCACCCTCTTATAGATAACTCACTGTTTTACTAAGCTAGATTTTGGTAGAATGGTTTCTTTGGTGTGTTGGCAGGACCCTATCTCGAATGAGAAGATATTTCTTCATATGCTCCCAGGGTAGGGGTGGTAGATTACACAACAGAAGAAATCACTTAATAAGGGATCAAGATCTGCAGACAGATTTTTTAAAAGAAACAATTGTAGAGGAGAATAAGGTTCAGTACTTAAGGGTAAGTACTTTGTTCCATAGGTCCAAAGTTAAGTTCCCATCACCAAGTACTGCCTGTAACGCTACCTCCGGGGGAATCTGGTGCCCTCTTCTGATTTCTCTGGGCACTGGAACACATGTAACATTCACACAGACACATATACATGAGTGAAAATAAATCTGGAAATAAATAAAACAATAGCAAAAAAATAATTGTCATATTTGTCGGCAAGGCAAGGTCAGATCTATTTGACTCTAGGATCACAGCAAAGGGTCCTAACTCTGAACTGGATTACTAAATTTGAAATTATTTCAATTTTTTCCTGTCTGTGAGCTCCACAGGGTCCTACAAATTCCACGAGGGGTGTGTTCTGAAAGGAAATGAGTGGTGGAGAACCAATTCATTGAACAAGCTTTAGACATAAACTTTTCAGGATGTTACAAGATTGACAGTGAAGGACACTGAAGATAGGACAAGAAAAACTATGTTTGGCTGGCGTGGAGGATGCCTGCTAATGTTTGATGTTCACCCTGTTCTCTCAGATGTAAAGTGATTGGGAAAAAATGTGGCTACTGCATAAACCATTTCTATAAAGTTTTTAATGCTTTGGACTAAGAAAGCTGAATTAATTAAGAATGTCCCATTTCTAAAAACATATTAGCTGGCTCCTGCGTGCTTCACCATCAATTTCATTTACACAAAGCATGTGTCACATCCATGGCCACCACTTAATAAGATCTTTGCTCCTAGTTATTTCTCGTGTCAGAGATGTGTCTCTGCTGCCTAATTTACATAATTATTAAGCGTCTTGATTTTCTGAGTACATGGACAGGGGTTGTATCAAGATAACAAACTAAAGATGTTTTAAGATGTTTAAAGAGAGGAGAAAGAAGCAGGGTCAGTGACTGCTAGGATATTAAATGACCAGTTCACTGCTTACATGCAGCCTCTTGAAAAGCAAAAGCTTCTTCCCTGCCCCATATATATATATTTAGGCCTTTCTGCTATTACTTGAAAAGACGACAGAGTGAAAATACAAGAAAGAATAAGAGGGATGAGTGTGGCTCTGGGGTAGAGTGATGGCATGGAATGCCCAAGGTCCTGGGTTCAGTACCCAGGACATCACATAGAAAGAGATAAAAATTAAAATCAATGTAATGCTAGCCAAAGACAATCCTTTTAATTAATTTCTTGACATTCTTTCTCCCTTGTGTGTGTGTATGTTTACACAGTTTTCTTGTATGTAACAGTTCTGAATGTTTATAAAAAAATGCTTTCAAGATTGTTATCCTGAGTCATCTTAAGGTGATTCATATTTCACAAAATGTATTTTCTTTGAGTGCTACAGCTTCTGAAATGTAATAAAATTATTGTGACTTAGCTAGATCAATCTCAATTATAATAGGGAATATCATGGGCAATATCATAGGTAGCTACTAGTCTAACAGTGGTTGGTAATGATCTGCCGCCATTTTAAAAATCAGCTTTCAAGGTAGGGAAGATTAGGTCCACACAAATCATATTTTCCTGAAGACAGCTTCTAATCTCAAATAGGGAGAATCAAAGAAATATTTTTAGCCAAAACACTTCTACCTAACATATATTTTAGTTTTAATCCCTCTCTGAGGGACTGAAATGCCATTTTAAAAAAAAAGGATCTTAGAGAAGAAAGGCATGGATTAGTTGGCTCACAGTTTACAGAACATCAGCAACAGTCAAAGCTGGGACACCTGGAGGAACCCTAGTTAAAGACTTACTTCCTCCTGGTGTAGAGTGAGTTTCAGGACAGCCAAGGCTATACAGAGAAATCCAGTCTCAAAGAGCAAAACAAAATAAAACAGCAAAAAAACAAAAAAAACAAAAAAACAAAAAAAAAACAAACAAAAATAAAACAAAAAAAATCAAAAAAAAAGAAGAAAGGGAGGAAGGGAGGGTGGGAGGGAAGGAAGGAAGGAAGGAAGGGAGGAAGGAGAGAGAGAGAGAGAGAGAGAGAGAGAGAGAGAGAGAGAGAGAGAGAGAGAGAGAGAGAGAGAGGAGAGAAAGAAAAAATATGACACTATACAGCTTGCCAACTTTGAGTCACAAATATATCACCTTAAACTGTAGCCTTTTGTTTCATGTTTCTCTCCAAGATCTCACATTGATACCATACAAGATGATACAGCTTAGAAAATCTTGCAGTTTTTAAAACATCGCAATGACCTTAAAAGTTCAAGTTCTCTTTAGAAATCCAAAGCCCATCTGCTTCTCGGCCTTTTGGCTAAGATCAAGTGTAGAAATCCAAAGCCCCTTAAGTGTAGGCTCTTATAAAATCTAAAATAAGTCGCACACCTTATTATTCCAAGAGGGCAGAACCAGAGCACAGTTACAATCCCATCAAAGCAAAAACAAAGGCCAGCATGGTATACAGCTCAGTTCTCAGTTGAACTCACTCACCCCAAAAGGCTCAGGGAAGTTCCACTTCTGCTCTGTCACCCACAACAGACATAGCTTGTCTTGTAGCTTTATGTCAGCTACATTCCGTACCCCCTGCTGTCTTTGGTGAGTATCCCACCATGATACACACTGCATCTGAGGCGTCTCCTTCACTCACACCCTCTCCTGCCTCTCTTGTCACCCTTCCATCCTACTGTATGGTGCCAAGTCTCTGCACTTCTCCTCACCCCCCTGCATCAGGAGTATCCACTGAATCTGGGGTTGCAAATTCCTCTCGAAAGGCTGCATGCATCTGCAATGGATCTTCAGAGAACTTGCTGTCAGTTTGAAAGTTGATCTGTAGTGGGCACACAGTGAGCTCACAGTAGACCCATAGTGGGCCCTCAGAGCCTGGATTCTAGCAGAATAAAAAACCTTTTGGCCAGTGAGAAAGTAAATATTTAGTGTCGGTGTTACTCCTGGCTTAGATGACTTAGCTCTTGAGTCAACTCCAGGAAATCGAATACTATGTTTAAGCAGATCATCATGCTGCCTCAGTGTTACATGAACATAAAACAAAGAATATGGGTTAGATTGCTTAAGTGATCGCTACATTTTTAAACAATCATACCTGTCAATCATTTTTTTCTTTTGCTCAGAACTAAGGGAGCAAAATGAAAGAAATAAAAGCCTAACAATTATAAAACTGGCAATCTGAACAAAGCTGTCTTCAGACTAGCATTTGACACCCTACTTAAAAGAATCAATTCTATGGGAATTACTATGTCATATTGGAAACACTGGATGTGTCCATGAGGAGAACATTGAGCGGTTTCAGTTTGAGTTTTTAAAAAATCATAGTTGTTGATATTCTCATCTTCATTGTCATCGTCCTTGTTGTTGCTGTTGTTGCTGTTGCTGCTGTTGCTGCTGCTGCTTCTGCTGCTGCTGCTGTTATCCTAGTTTGTACGACACCAGGTGTTCCACAATTTGCTACACAGCCCAGCTTGGCCTCTAACCCATGACTCTTGCCTTGACCATCCCAGTGTTGAGAGTACAACATACACTACCATACTCAGCTACTCTACAAATGAGAAAGTGTGTGTTTACCATGAAGATTGTAGTATCATTTTAATACCTTCATTTATACTCAGTAAATGTTGTAAAGCAATGAGAAGCAAAGACAAATTATTTATTTTTACTGCTTGCCAATCAATTTTGATAATGAAGAAATGAAAAAATATCCAAAACACAATGTTGAATAATTTATGCCCTTGACACCAAGAAGTAAAATATGATTACCAAGTTGCAAATGTTGAAATTAAACCAACAATGGACTTTCTTGACTATCTGAGTTTGGTTTTGTTTTTCTTTCTTCATCTCTTTGAAAAGGCAAAGATTAGAGTCACTCTATAAATATATTTGCACAAAATGAGGCTTATAGTTTTTCTGAAAGAGATGGCCAGAAGTTGAGTTTGTTTCAGAGAAAACATTCTAGCAACCTACCGAAGGGAGCAAAATTCAATGTATGCTTTGTACCAAACCAGAATGCTAAGAGGCACTGCCCGCGGATAGGGTGTACTCTCTTAACTCTGAAGAAAAGTTGATTGCTTTCCTGCAGGCTGCAAGTGAAGTCAATACACAAACACTGTCCCGATGGACCAAGTGAATAGGCGAAAAGCAAAAGCAAAATGTCAGCACCAGTGAAACATTCTCTCCCTAACTCAGAACGAAAAGCAAATGTTGCATTAAAAGTCAAGATCTAAAGAGGGACTTGACACAAGGGTTCCATTCCTTCTGCCTCCCAGAAACCCTAAGAACCAGGTTTTAATTGAAAAAAGCTCAACAAAGATTTGAAAATTGGTTTTGAAATTAATCTTGTGGACCCTCCTAGGTAAGGAGGTTGTGGGACCGAAGATGAATTTATGGAGGACAGTGAAGTCTCTCTAAGTGTGTATCTAAAAACCACAAAATTACGATCGCTCAGCAGCTGAAGTCTGTGATGTATTACATCAGTATTTATCAACACTGCAGGATTTCTAAACCATTACCCCTCCATTGGGGTCAGCATTCTAAATGTTACTCCAAGGGAAAGTGGCTATGTATAAAAATATATACGAAAACATGAGCAAGCGTGAGGGAGTTAGTGGGCACCATCACTCACTGGCATCTGCTCATCCAGCTGTAGCTGAAAAGCAGATGAAAATGAACTGCAGCATAGCACTCTCCCTGCATAGGCCAGCACCAACAAGTACTGCAGGCATACAATGGAAGGGGAAACTATCTTACTGTCCTTGTGTCTGACCAGAATGTATGCTCAGCGTTCATTTCTTTTGGAGAAGGCCCTTTCTTCAAGGACTATTCTAGAGCCAAAGATCCCTTTAGGTACACTCCTTAGTTGGTGGTCTAGGCTCTGAGAGAACTGGGTGGTCGGGCCAGTCTATGTTGTTCTTCCAGTTGGATTGCAATCCCCCTCTGATCCTCCAGTGCTTCTGCCAGCTCCCCCACCAGGTTCCCTGAGTTCAGCAAGATGGTTCTTTCTATACAGTGACCTGAAGACACTCTAGTGTTTTTAGAATTGAAGATGACTGATGGTTAGTATCTCTAGTGTATAGTGCTTGACAGATTATTAAGCTGCTTGTTTCTTTTCGTGTTGCTCTGATAAGGTATAATTTAAGAAAGGAAGGGTTTGTCCCAGTTCATAAATAAGGCATCCAGTCCATCAAGGCAGGGAATTCAAAGCACAGGAGCTTAACATAACTTCACATGGTATCAACAATCAGGAGGAGGAAGGAATAAATGCTGACATTTAGCTAGCTTCTGCCTAGTTATGCAATCTAGGATTCTAGCTCAGAGTATGAAGTCACGCACTTTTAGAATGGGTCTTACCTCTATCACCATAATATAGTCGCCCCAACAGGCATTTCAGAAGCAAAAGGGTCCCTTAGAGGTGTACTAGAAGGCTTACCTACAAGTGATTCATCCAAGATCTTGTCAAAATTAACAATGGTAACCATCACACAGGCCCCCTAATAAAGGAGACAGGTGCAGATGAAGGGAAAATTCCTTGGCTTGTTTGTCATGACTCTGTGAGATAATGAAATTAGTCAATAATTTTTAAAAGCAGCTTCTTGTTACAGTGTTACAAACAAATGTAGATTTTGTTTGCTCCACTGTTGGGCAGTATAATGAAATCATTATTTTTCACATGGATGGATTTTCCTCACCAGTAAAGAGTGGTGGGGGGGGGCGCTCAAGATAGCTCAGCAAGTGAAACTGCTTGCCATGAAAGTCTAGTGACATGAGCTTGATCTCTGGATGATATAGTGAAATCCGAAAATATAGTTGTCCTCTAAGCCCATGAAAGCCATGGTATGAATGTTCCTGCATATGTGGGACACACACACACACACACACACACACACACACAGAGAGAGAGAGAGAGAGAGAGAGAGAGAGGGACAGACAGACAGAGATAGTGAGAGAACAAATGCACACTATAATATAATGATAATCTTTTAAAATGAAGCAGTATTTAGATAAACCAATACTGAAACCTTCTATAGTTTTGAACTTGGTATTATAAAGTAATTGCAGTCGGAATGAATGAGATAATAATTGCTGTAAACTAAGCACAGTGACAGTGTAACACTGCTGTCCATGAAACAGATCACTTAATCTTTCCAAAATGGAGCTGCTGAATCGAATGGGTTGAGTGGCTGAAAGTGCCACAGGCTACTAGGTTGTGCAAGACACAACTCCTGGGAGTCAGATACTTATAGTGTACCCAACCCCTCTTTTCCTGGTTACTTATCCAAGCATCTGAAAACATGTCCACAGAAGGTACAGAGGGTTCATAACAGTTTTGCTACTAAATTAGTAACAAGAATGAAAATAAATGAAAACATAGAAACAATCAAATGTCGATTAGTACTTGATAAGGGATAATCACTACACAATAAGGAAAACCTAAAATAAAGGCCAGTAAAGCGTTAAGGAAGAGACATAAGCAACACTTGAAAGAAGCTAACCGAAAGAAAGCATCCCGCTCAGTTAAAATGGGTGCCACATGACTTCATTTACATAATTTTCAAGGAAATGCAAGCTCACCCAAACTGACACAAAGCCAATCAAAGACTGCCCAGGGAAAGACTAAAGAGTATACATGAGGAGGATTAAGATGGATCAAGAAGAAACTTTGGACACGAGGACTAGCTCATTAATTTAATTAGGGCGTTAATTTCACAGGTGCCTATATTGGTCAAAATTCATCCAACTGGGCACTGTTAAGATGTGCACTTAATTATACATTAATTATACCTAAGTTTTACAAGTTTAAGCAGTTCAAACCTAAATCTTCTCCCCCTCACCAACAAGAGCAGAAGGCCTCCTGTATAATAAAAATGTCCTACTTAAAAATAAGTATCATATTGCTGTTAATTCAATGTTGCCTTAATGCTATATCATTCTGTTTACTATGTAAGATGTCAAAAGGCAATGGATCCAGTTTCAACTCCAAACACTATGCTCTGCTCAACAGGATAGAGATATGGTTCTAATGTATGACTATTGCCTCCCCACACATTACCTACTCTGAGAGCACTTTGCTCCTGATCAATTTACCCTAGTACAGAATGGTCCCACAGAACTGCAGCGTATTCATTGAAGCTTCTCAGCTTTCCTCTGCTGTCTCTGATCATTGCAATTATTTTTGCTTGCCTAGGTGGGTTTGTTTTTAATCTACTTAAGTAACTTTGGTTGCAGAGTTAAATAACAACAATAAGCATATATACATATATATATATACATATATATATACATATATATATGTATGCAAAGTTCAGCAGAAGTATTATGAGAAAGGATGTATGTAGAAGGAAGGTTTTAACCTATCTCCTTAAACACTGTGATGGAAATGCAGTACTACCATTGATGACTAGTTCACATAGAGTCCTTAGGACCAAATTTGGAACTTTCCCAGATTTTCAGGATCTTAATATTAGGCAATAGGTAATTTACTGATGTGTGTTACAGTATTAACATTTGGGTTTATTTTTAGTACCCAAAGGCACATTACATTCTAAACCTAATTGGCAGTGACAGATCAACTCCAAAATCATGATTTAAACTAAAAATCCGGGGGGAGGGGGGGCTGGAGAAATGCCTCAGGGGTTAAGAGAATACACTGTTCTTCCAGTGGACCAAAGTTCAATTCCCAGCAGCCACTTGGCAGGTCACAACTATTTCTCCATTTACGGGGGGCCCAACATTCTCACCCAGACATACATGCAGACAAAACACCAAGGAACATAAAATAAAAGTAAATCATTAAAAAAACCACTAATAATAATAATGGGGAAAAAAAGGCTAAAGGTGTAATGGCTAAAGGTTGTGGGAAACAACCATAAAACAGCACCACAAAAATCAAACATAAATCTGAAAAATGCCTAAGTGAGAAAGGCTTCTGGGGCTGAAATAGGAGCTGGCAGGAGAGATTGGTTTGTACGGTGCTTCCTACACATGCGTGGGAACCTAAGTTCAGATTCACTGTGCCCATATCA
The DNA here is from genome assembly GCF_947179515.1 of Apodemus sylvaticus. NCBI lineage: Eukaryota > Metazoa > Chordata > Mammalia > Rodentia > Muridae > Apodemus > Apodemus sylvaticus. Next base: position 26,476,936 of record NC_067489.1, read on the forward strand.
AAAGGCCTGGGACAAGAGCACATGCCGGTGTTTCTGACTTCAGGGAAGCTGAGGAAAATAAGATTCCCCAGCCAGAGTTTTGATGCCTGTGCAGCCCAGCCCAACTGGAGATCTCCAGGTTCAAGGAGAGACTCTTATCTCAATATAAGATACCCAAAAACCCACATACAAAGCTAAAATCCATCTTGAACCTCAAAGTATCTCATCCATTAGAACATCAGATTGAAGACATGTTCATCTCTTCAGAGTGGTTCCAAATTTTAACAGTAAGTCCTTGGTAGGAATTTTATGCTTATTATATTCCAGGAGACTTGGGGGGTACGTACTGCACAGTTGATATTGGGGTGATGTGGTGATTCATCTTCATGGCCAACCTGACTGTAGGTACCTGAGGCCTGCAAAGCTTGTGACGCCATACAAGCGACAATTAAGACAATGTATAGGTCTGTTGCCAAGGCAACAGCTGCCGTTTACCCAGAATTCCATAGCCTACCTTTACCTGTAATTATGTCACCACCGGTATATAACCAGGCAGCGCTTCTTCCCTGTTCTCTTTTTCTCTTCTCTCTTTCTCTCCTTCCTTCCCACCTGCTACACCTTCCCTATCTTAAATAAAGTCCCACGTGGAACTATTTGGCCTGGTGTATCTCATTGCGGCACACGAGCGAGCGCGGCGAGCAGACAGGACATTTGCCCAGAAACCAACACTGACTAGATTTGGAACTAGGCCAGAGACTTGGGCCTAGGTGAAAGTTTACAGAGAGACTGAACTGAACAGGGAAGAGCCAGCGTCAATGCTGGAGCAGTAACCCTTGAACTAAGGCTGCAGAATGAATGAAAGAGAAAACGGAGAGAGTGGAATGAGCAGTATCAGCAATTGCTCTTCGCCTCCTGATATAAGATGGAATAAGACAGCTGCCCCATGTTCCTCCCCATTCCTTCCTCAACCATGATGGATGGCATGTCTGTCAAATCTTTCCCTGTCTTGTTTTGTCTTTTTGTTCCAGGTATATGGTTAAATTACTGGAAAAATAATACAGTGGATGAGCTGGAACTTCTGTCTTCACTCCCAGGACCCATGCTTTTAGAACTCCAACTAGATTCATTTCTTTTCTCTAACACACTGTATGTTTTGTGTGATCAGGCAAAGGCTGGGATCTAGCTATCAAATTGCTTTTTTTTTTTTTTTTTTGCCAATAGAACTTTTTTTTTAATTCGATATAATTTATTTACATTTCAAATGATTTCCCCTTTTCTAGCCCCCAACTCCCCGAAAGTCCAGTAAGTCCCCTTCTCTTCCCCTGTCCTCCCGCCCACCCCTTCCCACTTCCCCGTTCTGGTTTTGCCGAATACTGTTTCACTGAGTCTTTCCAGGACCAGGGGCCACTCCTCCTTTCTTCTTGTACCTCATTTGATGTGTGGATTATGTTTTGGGTATTCCAGTTTTCTAGGTTAATAACCACTTATTAGTGAGTGCATACCATGATTCACCTTTTGAGTCTGGGTTACCTCACTTAGTATGATGTTCTCTAGCTCCATCCATTTGCCTAAGAATTTCATGAATTTATTGTTTCTAATGGCTGAATAGTACTCCATTGTGTAGATATACCACATTTTTTGCATCCACTCTTCTGTTGAGGGATACCTGGGTTCTTTCCAGCATCTGGCAATTATAAATAGGGCTGCTATGAACATAGTAGAGCATGTATCCTTATTACATGGTGGGAATCCTCTGGGTATATGCCCAGGAGTGGTATAGCAGGATCTTCTGGAAGTGAGGTGCCCAGTTTTCGGAGGAACCGCCAGACTGCTTTCCAGAGTGGTTGTACCAATTTGCAACCCCACCAGCAGGGGAGGAGTGTTCCTCTTTCTCCACACCCTCTCCAACACCTGCTGTCTCCTGAATTTTTAATCTTCGCCATTTTGACTGGTGTAAGATGAAATCTTAGGGTTGTTTTGATTTGCATTTCCCTAATGATTAATGAAGTTGAGCATTTTTTAAGATGCTTCTCCGCCATCCGAATTTCATCAGGTAAGAATACCTTGTTTAACTCTGTACCCCATTTTTTAATAGGGTTGTTCAGTTTTCTGGAGTCTAACTTCTTGAGTTCTTTATATATATTGGATATTAGCCCTCTATCTGATGTAGGATTTGTGAAGATCTTTTCCCAATTTGTTGGTTGCCGATTTGTCCTCTTGATGGTGTCCTTTGCCTTACAGAAACTTTGTAATTTTATGAGGTCCTATTTGTCAGTTCTTGCTCCTAGAGCATATGCTATTGGTGTTCTGTTCAGAAACTTTCTCCCTGTACCGATGTCCTCAAGGGTCTTCCCCAGTTTCTTTTCTATTAGCTTCAGAGTGTCTGGCTTTATGTGGAGGTCCTTGATCCATTTGGATTTGAGCTTAGTACAAGGAGACAAGGATGGATCAATTCGCATTCTTCTGCATGCTGACCTCCAGTTGAACCAGCACCATTTGTTGAAAAGGCTATCTTTTTTCCATTGGATGTTTTCAGCCTCTTTGTCGAGGATCAAGTGGCCATAAGTGTGTGGGTTCATTTCTGGATCTTCAATCCTGTTCCATTGATCCTCCTGCCTGTCACTGTACCAATACCATGCAGTTTTTAACACTATTGCTCTGTAGTATTGCTTGAGGTCAGGGATACTGATTCCCCCAGATTTTCTTTTGTTGCTGAGAATAGTTTTAGCTATCCTGGGTTTTTTTTTGTTGTTCCAGATGAATTTGATAATTGCTCTTTCTAACTCTGTGAAGAATTGAGTTGGGATTTTGATGGGTATTGCATTGAATCTGTATAGTGCTTTAGGCAAAATGGCCATTTTAACTATATTGATTCTACCGATCCATGAGCATGGGAGGTTTTCCCCATTTTTTGAGGTCTTCTTCCATTTCCTTCTTCAGAGTCTTGAAGTTCTTGTCATAAAGATCTTTCACATGTTTGGTAAGAGTCACCCCAAGATACTTTATACTGTTTGTGGCTATTGTGAAGGGGGTCATTTCCCTAATTTCTTTCTCAGCCTGCTTATCCTTTGAGTATAGGAAGGCCACTGATTTGCTTGAGTTGATTTTATAACCTGCCACTTTGCTGAAGTTGTTTATCAGCTGTAGGAGCTCTCTAGTGGAGTTTTTTGGGTCACTTAGGTAGACTATCATGTCGTCTGCAAATAATGATAGTTTGACTTCTTCCTTTCCAATTTGTATCCCTTTGACCTCCTTATGTTGTCGAATTGCCCGAGCTAGTACCTCAAGTACAATATTGAAAAGATAAGGAGAAAGGGGCAGCCTTGTCTGGTCCCTAATTTCAGTGGGATTGCTTCAAGTTTCTCTCCATTTAGTTTGATGCTGGCTACCGGTTTGCTGTATATTGCTTTTACTATGTTTAGGTATGGGCCTTAAATTCCTGTTCTCTCCAAGACTTTAAGCATGAAAGGATGCTGAATTTTGTCAAATGCTTTTTCAGCATCCAATGAAATGACCATGTGGTTTTGTTCTTTGAGTTTGTTTATGTAGTGGATTGTATTGATGGATTTCCGTATATTGAACCAACCCTGCATTCCCGGGATAAAGCCTACTTGATCATGGTGGATGATCGTTTTGATGTGTTCTTGGATTCGGTTGGCAAGAATTTTATTGAGTATTTTTGCATCGATGTTCATAAGGGAAATTGGTCTGAAGTTCTCTTTCTTATTTGGATTTTTGTGTGGCTTTGGTATCAGCGTAATTGTGGCTTCATAGAAGGACTTGGGTAGTGTTCCTTCTGTTTCTATTTGGTGGAATAGTTTGAAGAGTATTGCTGTTAACTCTTCTTTGAAGGTCTGATAGAATTCTGCACTGAAACCATCTGGTCCTGTGCTTTACATAATATGGTTGGTTAACTATTAATATTTTGTCCATGAGTTTCTTATGGAGCTATATATCAATCACTGTGTGTATTAATGAAATTCTTGTGTATTGTATATATCTGTGGATACATCCATATGTACTTGTGCCTATGGAACACTGTGGACACTGTGGAAGCCAGTGTTCAGTACTAGCTGCCTCTCTTAATCAATTCCACCTACTAGTGTTCATTGGTTAAAAAAGAAAAAAAGGATTTTATTGAACCTGGAGCTAGCTTTACATCAACCTTCCTTTTAGTATGATTAAGCCTGAATTTGAATGTTTACAGTTATCCCTCAATAGGACTTCCTTACCAAGGTATTCTGATGCCTGCGCCTCCTGGACAGTTCAAGGTAGGGCATTCTAATGTTACAAGTTTGCTACATTTGGGTAAGAAGAAAAGTGGGCTGAAAAGGCACACCTAAGACCTTCATATCTTAAGGCCATGACAAAGGTTGCATTCTCAATACTGAGCCTCAGATCTCAAGTTTACACCTCAGGCTAGACTCTTCAGTATATACATTGCCCTCATTTGCCAAGTTGAGGGCAAAGGAAACCATTTCTGGTGTTCTTGTGAGACACAGTGAAGTAAGACATGTGGCAAGTGTTCGCCAGTTAGCAATAGCCAGGAGACTGCATAACCTGACGCAGGTCTGCCCCTCCTTCAGTCTGTCTGGTGCTCGGATCCCCTTCAAGTCACTGCCACTTCCTCATGACAACTGGCTCACACCAACAAAAGGAACACTAAAAGGAGAGTGAGTCAGAGCAGCCCTCGAAGGCTGGTCCAAGGTCACTAGTGCTACACCTTGTATTTGACATCTCCCCTAAACACTCATATTAAGGAAGTCCCAGCTGATGGTGCTAATCAAAACAGACAGGACTTTGAGGATATGGGACATAGCAAGGTAAAGTCAGGTCATCCGAGGTATGTCCTTGAAGTGATATGAGGCCATGGCTCCTTCTTGTCTGTGTTTTGCTTTTAGCGACCATCTGAGCAGACAGAAAGCTAACACCAAAATTGACTAATAACATAGTCTTCGACTGCTTTCTCTCTCATTAACCACCAACCCAGCAGAGAAGCAGGGCAAATGGTGTCACAGGAGAGGGTACAACACTGGAACATATTTCTTGTCTTGGCCCATAGTCTTCAAGAAATACTTTTGAAGCTCTGTGGCTACTGCCAACTGCAGCCCTAAGAACAACGCAGCCCTGATAAGTCATTCTAGTGAGGCGGAGCCTCACTCCTCTGGCCAGACACTCTCTCACAGGAGGCAGCCTGCACTGCAGTCAGCTTGGAGTTTTCTTTATTTTAGTGGTCTTGGGGACTAAACTGTGTATTTAATTTTTACTGGCTCATTGGACTTACAACGTGCCCAGCAGCCTTTTAAGTATTTCAAGTATCTATAGCAACTTATAAATCTTCCCTGTCTGGCTCTCCCTGTTTCTCTTTATCCCCCACCTGGGCTCAACTTGATTTGCTCTCCTTTCACCTCCCTCTTCTTTCTAAATACCTCTGTCTTTCATTTTGAACTTTGAAAAATTTCCCCCTCAGATTAAAAAAAGAAGAATTCCTCATAGCACAACAACAACAAAAACCGGGCTAAGATTATGTCAATTTAGTAAACAACCAACCAACCAGGCCATCATGAGAAACCCTCTGCAGTCCAAGAGAACACATAAAAGGAAATGAGGCTTCGTTCTGTTTCTGGTCCCCTGGGGCAAATGCTTCCCTGTGTGACAGTGCACTTGACTTATGCAATCATTTTTAAACTGACTTATCACTTCATCCACATTTCCTATAATGCAGGGAAGAATGCACTTGAAAACCAGGGCTCTGTGCATTATGGAGCCCTGTCATGGTTCAGGCCCCGTTCAATTTTATAGGTTTTTTTTTTTTTTTTTTTTTTATAGCAGCCCCCCAGCTACGCTGCTCTATGGTAATCAAAGCCAAGCTCTTTCATATCATCTTATGTATATTTCAGATTTCCAAACTCCAAGGTTAGAAAGCCTAAGTGTATTTTGTTTTTCAAACATTCTGAAAAATGACAGAGGCCTCACGAAAGCCTATCTAGATTGGATCTAAATGGAATGACGCCAGGACTGCAGGCCCGAAGATCAACTAGAATAATGCAGTAGCTATTTGCTCCAGACTGCAGAGCATCCTAGCAGCTCAGATTTCTGCTCCTACCCACTAATTCTTCCATTCTCCCACTTAGGTGAGATCCTAGAGGTAATTAACCCTCCTTCAGGTTTTTTTTTTTTTTTTTTTTTTTTTTTTTTTTTTTTTTTTTTTTTTTTTTTTTTTACAGGGGAAGGAAATGGAGCCACTTAAACCTTTGTCTTTGTTCACTGTGAATCTTTTGAGTACTTAATTTATGGCAAACCTTTGACAATGAAAACATATTATGATTTAGGGTTAAAGAGCTTGGGCTCTGAACTCAGATGAATCAAGACTTTGTATCCACTTCTGCCCCCTTAAAGCTACGGGATATGTGGACTGTTTTTAGTGAGTAAAACTTCAGAGACATCACTAGGTGTTATTGTTTTTTCCTGTCTACATGTGATGTATGATTAATTCTCATACCTCTACCCAGGGGTCATTGTGTGGTTTAAATGAGGAACTGTAATTGAAACACTCAGCACAGTGCTTAAATGTGTAGGAATCCATTCCAAGGGTAGTCATGATGATGATGATGATGATGATGATGATGATACCTGAATACAGTGATGTCCCTTCTTTCTCTGGGGCTAGATGTCCCTAATCTACAGACAAGGAACAAAGCCATGAAAAACAATAGAATTAGTTCAGTACGGGAAGCTCATGCACAGGTGTATAGGATAGGGCTCAGAACTCTGTGCAGCCATGAACTGGGCAGAGGAGGAGAGATCCCAGGGGGAAAACAGGCTGGGTTTCAATGACAGACTTTGGTGGTATTCAGTTTTGGTTTTGGTTTTCCTTTTTAAGTCCTTTTTAGCGAGTTAGTTTTGTAGCAGACCTAGTCAGGGTCTGACTCATGGAAAGGACCCCAGGAGGAGGGATAGGACAATGGAAATGATGGGTGAGACCTTTGTCTAAGGCAGGAAGAACTATGTTTATTCCCCCTTTTGCTTCTGAGACTGATGTCTAAGTCTTCTATTCACTGTCTTCCAAATATAAGCGAGCCCAACAAAAGAAACGGGAAGTAGGGAATGTTCGATACCTGCATTGATTGTATATGCGTAAAGTTGGTTGTATTCTTGTTGGTAAATCAGAAATATGGCTAGGTGTGGTGGCCCTTGCCTTTAAATCCAGAACTCCAAGGACAGAAGCAGAAGCAGAGGCAGAGGCAGATGGTTGTCTATGAGTTCCAGGCAAATCTGGTTCACAAGGCACATTAAGCGCCAGCCAGGGCCACATAATCCAAAAGTAAAAACAGAATAAAAACAGAGGCTGTAGTGAGATATCCCTGCAGTGAGATAACAGAGAAATGGCATGTGAATATGTTTTCGGTTTGACCCCAGGTGTGGGATGTGAGGCTCCTTCATATTGGCCACAGCAGCTGCCTCTGACTTGCCTCATGCTCTGGGAGGGGTCTGATTTTTGTCAGCTAAAGAGAGTTGACATTTAGAATTCTGGGAACTCTTAGAGGGTATAAAAATGCTTGAGCCCAGAGAGGCTGCAGTATTTGCTGCTCCCCTGGTGGCAGCTGCTGCTACTGCTGCTGCCATTGGTATTGCTTTGGTTACAGTTTGCAGGTTGCTGGTTGCTGGTTGCTGGTTGCAGTTTGCTGGTTGCAGGTTGCTGGTTGCAGTTTGCTGGTTGCTGGTTGCTGGTTGCTGGTTGCTGGTTGCAGGTTGCTGGTTGCTGGTTGCTGGTTGCTGGTTGCTGGTTGCTGGTTGCTGGTTGCTGGTTGCTGGTTGCTGGTTGCTGGTTGCTGGTTGCTGGTTGCAGTTTGCTGGTTGCAGGTTGCTGGTTGTAGTTTGCTGGTTGCTGGTTGCTGGTTGCAGTTTGCTGGTTGCAGGTTGCTGGTTGCAGTTTGCTGGTTGCTGGTTGCTGGTTGCTGGTTGCTGGTTGCTGGTTGCTGGTTGCTGGTTGCTGGTTGCTGGTTGCTGGTTGCTGGTTCCTGGTTCCTGGTTCCTGGTTGGAGAAGAAGACTGGACATGCCCCAAGGAACTCAATTCCCTAAATCAGCAGAAAGTAGTCTAACTATATTGTGGCCCCATTCCCCTCTACCCCTTTTTTGTCTCTTACCTGGTGTTAGGGGACGAAAGGGTGAGGAAGAAGGGAGAAGAGGGGTGAAAGAAAGAAGAACACACAATGTAGCCAACAGTCGGGCTACTTGTCTCAGTGGTGAAGTGCACATAATGCTTTTGGAAGGCCCTAACTTTGACTCCTAGCACCCCAGAGTAAGGAGGTTCACAGGTGCCTTTAACTCCAGTTCCAGACCCAAGGCCTCTGGCCTCTACAGGCACCTACACACACGTGATATGCACATGCCTAAACACAGATACAGATAATTAAAAAAATACATCTTCTTTTAAAATAACAAGAATGCTGTTTCAACACAGATGAAAATCAGACTGCACACTTCAACAATGTCAAAATCGAATCCTGGCTCTGACTAGGAGAACCCTAGTTAACCTCTAAGGGCAATTTCCTGCACGAAAGAGAAATACTAAAAATTGATTTTATGGGTAGCAGAAAATGATGATTAGCGATGCTATACATGTTGAAGATAAAGCAGAGTACAGGGAAAACAAACAAACAAACCTGCTCATAATTTTTTTTTAATGGAGGAAAAGCCATAAGGAACACACTCGCATCTCAGGAAATATGATTGGATTAGACACAAATGGAGAAGTGTGTTGGTTTAAACCAGGATGAAGGTAGAGAAATAGATGTGTGTGTGTGTGTGTGTGTTTCCAGGAAGAAACAAAAAATAACTTCTAAAATGTATTATGAAAGAAACAGCTCACCTCAGCAATAATACAGTGAATGACACTCCTGTGGCCCAAAGACCAAGGGCAGCTCCTGATCCAGATGCCTCAGAAGACAGAACTTACACTTTGGACCAATCTGACTTTATTAAGTTTATATATATGATGGCTGAGCCAGTGTATTAAAATTCTCCCTCAAATTTAAGTCTTATCTGCTTTGGGGACTGCTAGGAAACATCAAGGGGCCGGATACCAACTGAAGCTTATAAGAAAGAAGATCTATGGGTATATTTTGGAAGTGTAATTTCGATAATTATTATAGTGGGAAGAAAAAAACTGCATTTGGGCCTATGCCTTGGTGATTGGAATGATTCGCTCGTGAGGTTTATTGAGCCCATGCTCCTGACTGGAAGTGAATATGAACGAGCTTTTCAATCAAAATCCAAACAGTGTCATTAATGGTTACTTCATATTACTTCCTACTAAGAGACACAAGTGCATTGTCTAAAGACCAGAACTGCCATCAGCTTTGAAGTCTGTGATTGAAAGGAGTCAGCCCAACACTCTGGCTCCTCAAAGGGACGAAGAAACAGCACTAACATAACATTAGACCAAAACCAGGTGTGGAGGTGTTCAGCTGAAATCCCAGCTTTCAGAAGGTGGGGGCAGAAGCATCAGGATTTCAAGGTCATCCTTATTCACATGGAGAGTTTGGGCTGCATGGGATGCCTTCTCAAAAAGGGACAAACAGTGTTATCCAAAGACATTTCTAAGATACTTCCCCCACAGCTTTTAAATTCATTTATAGATATACCTAGACACAGACATAATACATACAAGGTGGTAGACTTTGAATTCCAGAATGTCTAGTTCTCACACTCAAAGGGGATGAGGCAGGTAGATCATTCAGGAGTTCAACACCAGCCCCCAGGTGATGTAGTGGGACCTTGTCTAGGGAAGACACATGTAAGAATTAAACACACACACACACACACACACACACACACACACATACACACACACACACACACACACACACACATGCACAGAGATTTTTATAAATATTTCATCAACCATTTTTGTAGCATAGGAACCACCCAAATATTTGCTGATATTATTGAAGTCTAAAGAAGGAAAGAATATTGGCATTTAAACATGCAAATGTCAACAGAGACCTTTCCTTAACCCAATTTCACAGTTAACAAGTGAGCCGGCACTGCCACCTCGCCTCAGCTTTTCTGAGGTGTTTCTCTAAGGCCCATATCTAGCAGCTGTCACCTAGAGCACCCAAATCTCTGGGTTCACACTTCCCATAAATGATTCTTGCAACATTGTACTTGTGAAACCAACTGACCAGCTGGGAGCTTAGAACTGTAACTCTGGCTGTCAACTTCAATCCGTCACCATGCACCAGAAGAGCGCAGGCTATACAACTGCAGCCTGAACCTGGGTCAGAAAAAGCAGTTGCAGTCAATTAAGCCAGTTAGGACCAACTGCCCATGCTCTGCCTACAAGATACGTTGTTCAAAAGAGACACCTGTGCAGAACCAACCAGACAAGATCACAGCCAGGCAGAGGGGCCCCTCTGTGCACCCTATGTGATCACAGAAGTCAGGACTAGGGTCATTGTCCTCTGACCAAATATAGACTAAGTGTCAGTCCCTCTAGAATAAGGGTTTTCTCTGAAATCTTGGTGTGGCAAAGGAGATTGACAAAAGATATATATGCATAGGTGGTTAACAGGCCACAGTTCAGTAAACACATAATTTGAGAATCTGACAAGAATGAGGAGGAAGAGGAGGAGGAGGAGCAAGAGGGAGAGGAGGAAGAGGAGGAGGAGGAGGAAGAGGAGGAAGAGGAGGAGGAGGAGGAAGAGGAGGAGGAGGAGGAGGAGGAGGAGGAAGAAGAAGAAGAAGAAGAAGAAGAAGAAGAAGAAGAAGAAGAAGAAGAAGAAGAAGAAGAAGAAGAAGAAGAAGAAGAAGACAAAGACACATCAGAAGCAACATCAGCAGCCTGAATAAACACCACCAAGGCTATAAAAATCATTTGCAAAGGCCATTCGGCCCATGTAAAAAATGAACTGATATGATTTACATAGTTGCGAGTGAGTTGTGTGCTCATGTCTGCTGAAACATCCTTTGGGAAACATGGTTTAGAAAATATTATATGTTTAGCTGTGGCAGAGCTCAGTGGGCGTCTAATCTTAACAGATCCCTTCTGTTCATCTTTCTGCTGAGGCTCTGAGGTAATACACCCTGCATGCTTTGCCCATCTTAAGATACATGGCTGGCCATCTCCACTAATTCAGACAAATTTCTCCCCAATAAGTCAGTCCAGCTGGGGGCAATGCTCATTATAGCTCCACCACAGCTAAATTTCACAACAAATTAAACATGATGCTACATCGGGGATTATCCCTTCCTTTCAAGCCAAACACGGTAAGCATTTGCCATCTCCCAGGGCTCTCCACTGTACTCGGCCCTCTGCATGCTCCCAGGGGACATTAGGGAGAGAGGACTTCACCTTTAGATCAATGTGTTTGTGTACTGATGTGTTGTGTCTCATTTCTTCCCCCCTGGAAACCCTGTTCTTTGGGCTCTGGAAAGCTTTCTGCTTTTTTTTGACAAATCAAGCGGTCCACACTTTGCCTTTCAATGTGTGACCGTCTGCTTCAACCTCTGCCTTCTCTGCCTGCCTTCATTTTCCCTGCTGAGTTCCTCGAGTGCTCCTGCATTGTGATGCTCAATAAAGATTTATTCATAAGATGAGGGAAACACACTCGAAGGGTGGAAGAGTACCTGAAGCATATACACATACAACCTCTTTCTACAGCATTCCCACTGAAAGAACATCCTGCTTAAGCCTGACGAGTTGCCTGAGATATCCCCTGTTCTTCCAGTGAGAGAACCATGTACAAAAGCACTCATATACTGAACCTAAATCCTTTAAGATTTTGATGTGCTAGTTCCATTTCTAGCCTTTCATGACAGAGCAAAGTGCCCTTTCTTCTAAGGCCCCGAAGCCAATTTTGATATCATAAATTTGCTAAACACACTGATGTATCATACCCAGACCTTAGGAGTTTCATTTTCTAAATGACAAGATATAATTTTTTTTTGTAGTATAAACATATTACTTAGAAACCTACAGGTCCTAGGACTTGAGGAACATAAAGAATTCTTCTTTTCCTGTTTCTCCTTCTTTCCTAGATCAGTCTTAGATATACGGTGAAGCTACAGTGTGTCCCATAAAGTCCTGTGGATTCAGATTCCTTAAAGTTCCTGGTGCCACCACAGAACATGTTCTAATTGACTATTTTTAGCATGCTTCGCCAAGGGGCATCCACTACCTCATGCATTGGTTATTTGTCCTTGACCCAACAAGAGGCATCTGAAGAGAGGACGGTTTACTTGGCTCATAGTTCAAAGGTGCACCTGTGACAGCAAGGAGCCATGCTGACAAGCAAGCGGCAAGGGTAACCATGGCAAGGGTAAGGAATTGCTTGTTCACATCTCAGTCGATCAGGAAGCGGAGACGAACAGGCACAGTCTACAGCCTGTGACCCACTTCCTTATCCAGGCCCCGAATGCTAAGCTTCCACAACCTTCCAAATATCACCACCAGATGGAGACTATGTGGTCAAACCCTCAAGGTTAGGAGGAGAGCACTTCCAACCAAACCACAACACTCCCTTTGTGCCCTGAATGCCATGAGGCACCACTGGCCCTTTCACACTATCTCTGTTTTGGAAATCTACTTTGTGTTGTCCTGATGGATTCTTGCAGCCTAAGCTGGAGGTAAACAAACTTCTGCCCTGTCTCCTTTCACCTCCTGATACCTGACACATACGATTAGGTCCTTTTAGTTGTTCCTTCCTATCCTTTCTGGCCCAGACACTTCAATTGGTGTATCTTTGCCACAAAAGCACTAACGGATTTTCTTCAGTTTTCATTGATGTTCTCAACATTTACCCTAGAAATGTTTAAGTAGCATTACTGAGTTATGCCCCTTTTAAAATAATCACCAGAATTTCTTTCCAATCCTAACCCTCAACCTCTTAGTGTAAGCACTTTAAAGATTAGTTATTAACGTTAACTGGTTAATCATTAACCACCAAGCTCTGGGTTCTTTATCTGTGGATTAAAAACAGCTTTGCCATTTTCCCCCAATGACTCCAAGGACCCCTTCTGAGACCATTCCAAATTTTGGTTTTCTGGTGGTTGAGACCAATTTACTTCATCTGCCAAAGTTAGTGTCTACTTTGTAAGACATAATTACCTGATACACAGCTGTGCTACTGGATGAGGTGAGGCTGATGCCCAGCTCTGGTTCAGGCTAGTGATGGACAGCCTACCTTAGTATTCATTTTCTTAAATATCTATGCTAGAGGAGGAAAAAAATAACAGGCCAAGAATCGTCTCTAAAGAAAGGAAGATGTTTCACGAACACTGTCATGGGACAGGTATAGGCTGCCTGGCACAGCCCAGAGAACTAATTAGGTTTTATTTTCTCTAATAAGCAAGTGGCTAATTTGATAGAAAAATTCAAGTGAATTTGCAGCTTCCTTTTATCAAGTAGGAATCATTTTCATTTAGTGACGCTCAACTCAGCTCCCACTGAATATTAGCCTTAAATTTTGATTGACAGAATGTCTTTTACTCAGTAACCATCATAACCAAATAGAATCAGTAAGAAGAGATATAAATGAGATTAACAAATGGCTGAAAGAACCTCTGAGCAACACACAAAAAGGATCCAATACAACAAGAAATATGAATTAGTATTGGCCCAGTGTTTTAGACTTGGGAAACATTCATATATTGCCTACAGGGCCTACTTGAGAGGTTCTGAAGCAACAGGAAACAAAGATATGGAAACTACACATGTATGAGAGGTTGGCCAATAATGGTCTTTCATTATTTCTCTTTATTTCAAGACGTCCGCATCTCTGCACAGGAGTCCTTTTCAGTTTTCTTTCTCAGTATGTCCTTATCCTGGACATATCTCAGTATGTCCTGTCTAACTTTGCCACAAAAATATTACAGATTCTGTTACATTTTACTGATGTCCAAGATCTTACCAGAGAAGCATTCAAGAAATGCTATCAGACCCTATTAAGATAATTGCAGAACACAGTAGTCGCATGGCACCTAGAAGAGAGTTGAATTCTCAATGAACATTCGGTTAAGAAGGTGCAGACAGAATGACTCATCTTTATTCCTATGCTTGCCCCAAGCCTGCACAGGAATCATGTTCTCAAGACCCATGAGGTAAAAAACAAGCCAGACAGCACAACGAGGATGCTAACTTTGTCTTCCACCATCTCTGCAGAGTAGTTAAATGTATACCCAGTCTCATTGGGTAGATTTGAAAACATTCTTACACAATGATTCAGCTGAATGAAAACATACTCTCAAATGATTTTGCAGAATTATGAGTATTTACGTAGCTGTCCTCAAGGACACATAAGTTTACTTATTAATAACAGAGATAAGAGTATCTGCCCCATGAAGTTTTTCTAAGCAAAACTATATTAATTTAATAATATTAATCGGCATAGTGTCAGGTAAATGTTTGGAGTTATTACTAACATTATTTTGTTTTCTAACAAAATATTTTGCACAGATATCTGCTAAAGAGATGAATGAATAATTTAGAAAAAATTTAGTCAAAAGAATTTTTTGGAAACAATACTGAATGGACTATCCAGCCTTGGGGCAGATAACTTCTTAACCATGGAGAAGTGTATTTTCACAGAAGCCAAGGGGCGCAAGAGGGGATTGTAAAAAACATTATCTACATAAACACATAGTTCTCACCTTAATGGGATAAGGCAATTAATTCTGGAACCATTGACCAGGTCCCTGCAAATTCCATGTTCTAATGTGTTTAATAAATTTCTAGTGATTAACAGAAAAAAAGACAGTAATACAGCAATGTATTTTCAAGTACTTTGAGTATATAGATAAGCTACAACAAAACAGGATGCTCTCTGCTACAGGTTTCAGAGCTCTTTTGATGACATTCTTAGCTTTGAATTGGTAAAAGCTGGAATTTTTGTCATCCATGACCCAGGACTATTAGATCATATGGAAAGGGATCAAAGGAAGATAAAGATGGCAGTGGTGAACTTTAATTAATCTCTGACTCTTCAACATTCCAACCCTTTCCAAAAGCACTGAAGCTCTAAGCGATGGATCATGTTTAGAAGGTGGGGCTTCTATACAGGAACTTTCTTTCACAAGATAGGAAGGGCAGAACCAAAAGCCATCTCTCCATAGGAGACACTGGCCCTTCCACTGAGTCACAGCTACAGATCCATTACTTTATGATGTTCCAGGTTCAAAACGGACCAAAGAGTCTAGTCATTTAGCGTCTATGTATGTAAGAAAACTTATTTATTTATTTATTTATTGTTTTTTTTGAGACAGGGTTTCTCTGTGTGGTCCTGGCTGTTCTGGAACTCACTCTGTAGACCAGGCTAGCCTCGAACTCAGAAATCCGCCTGCCTCTGCCTCCCAAGTGCTGGGATTACAGGGGTGTGCCACCACACCTGGCTATGTAAGAAAGCAAATTAGGAGAATAAAAACATAAATTTCTGTATATCAGAAGTGGAAATGATGAATTAAATTGATAGCCACCCTTTCCAAAAAGTACTTAGCTCACCTTCCCCATAAATAGTACCTGATTCTTTTCTGATAAAGTCTTAATGGCCTTACTGTTAAAAGTAAAAGCTAGAGCAGAACACAGAGCTGAAAGGAATAATCAAAAAATATATCACCAAGAGTTACATCTTACTTAATCCCTGCCAGTATAACTACATATTATTTGGTGAGAAAGAGTATGTGATCTGTCTCTTTAAACCTGTCAATCCAGGCTCTTCCCTCTTTGGAGGGTAGTAAACTCATCAAATCATTATAACGATTTAGAAAGATCATTTAAGAAATCGGAGGTACTGAGCCAAAACCTTATGCCATGATTAGGAAAAATTAGAAGCATTAAGCTACCTATAAATAGGAAATCAACATATTAACCTTTACTTTATTTAAAGAGGCAGACACAACATGCATTGCAAATGAGAGCCATTTGCTTACAAGTAATGAAATCCTCTTCAGAAAGCAGGGGTTGGAAGCAGGATGAAAGCAGTTTCCCCTGGGGGAATCAGAAAACTTATTATTTGACAGCCACAGCTCCTCACAGGCAGGGCCAGATCACTAGAAACAAAGATATATGCAAAGCAAAGCAAGAGGGTGGTCCCAGGAAGCCAAGGGGCTCCAGTTAAAACAAAAACAAAAACAAAAACAAAAACAAAAACCCAAGACTGTCAACATAGGAGACATTCCCATAGAGGAAACAATCCTTTCTATCTTAACAGTGGTAGAGGCAAGTATTTTTAAATCCCATCTTGTTTTTTGTTTTTTGGGTATTTTCTTTCAGTTTTACAGAAGGAATAAATTAGTTTGAGCATATCTGAAGAATGCTGATAACAAATATATGGGAGCTTTAAAATAAGAAGTCCCAGACCCAGTCATTACCTCCAGCTGGTCTAAGAGCAACTGGAAATACCAAACTGATATTGCAAAGGATCTCCTAAACTTGCTTAGGAAGTAGTACGTTACAGAAAATAGACCTTATCTAAAGGGATGAACCTAGACCCAGTAGATGGATATACAAAGCACTCTCACACTTAAAAGCTCAGGGAGCATTGTGGGTAAGGGGATCAGGGAGTTTGCTATGAGATTGCATCTTCTGGTGATGTCAGACGGTACATCCAGGAAGTATCACTAGTGGCCCCCCAAAGGAGAGCTGAGGAAGGATGATACCAAGGTCATCCAAAGTGAATGGGAAAAAGCTGATATGGCCTCACACAAAGAACCAAAGGCAACTGAGGAATGAGGGAAATGAGATAGGTACTCTTTCCCAAAGAGCACACCAAATGTTTCCCCGGTGCCAAACAGTCAAGCCTGAAAACAGACCTACAAGTAATATTATGGGTACTGAGTAAGTTGTACTTAGGAATACGTATATACATATACATGTATACATGTATGCAATAACAATTTGTGAGAAAAGAGGCCATGATTTTGAAAGTGAGAGAGAGTAGGGGAATGTAGAAAGGTTTAGAGCAGCCCATAGGTCTTGACCCTTTTGAGGGTCTTTTATCAGATATTCTGCATATCAGATATTTACTTTACATTTTATAAACTAGGGAAGTTACAGTTATTAAGAAGCAATGAAATAAGTTTATGGTTCTGAGCCACCACAACATGAGGGGTGTAGAATTAGGAAGGTTGAAAACAATTGCTTTAGAGAGAGTAATAAAGAGGAGAAATGTAATTAAATTATGATCTCAAAATTTTAAATTAAAAACTTAATCCTTTATTAATTTCTACTTTCTTGAAGTGATTTCTTACTGGAACGTCATTTTAATTTCAACACTTTGTAACTAACTGGCTGTCTTAGAACTCTCTAAGAAGACCAGGCTGGCCTTGAACTCACATAGATCTGCCTACATCTACCTCCAACATGTGGGGGTTAAAGGCTTGCACTACCACATCTAGCTTAAAACTCTAATCCTCAAACATCCCTAAAAACAAGGTATTTATGCTACAGAGATTCGTCATTCATTAAGAGCACAAATCTCTTCAGATCTCAGCACCTACACTGGGTGATTCACAGGAGTCTGTAACTCCAGCCCCAGAGGTCTCTGAGGCTACACTTAGGTCCACATACCTCTCACATATCTGTATACATATACACATAAATAATTACTTAAAACCTTAAACAAAAATACATATCCCCAAAGTGTTAAAGATTGGGATTGCTTAATTGAGTATATACTATCCTTGCCAATAATCCAAATTTGGTTCCCCACACCCCTGACAGGTGGCTCACACAGAAACTGCTTAGGTTTATGCTGTGGATTCCTCCTGGTCTGAAGTTTTGGAACTGGATAGAGCGGCTATATATTACCATGTCAAGATCTGAAGACAATCATCCACAGGACAATTTAGCATCCATAATCACATCGGACAGCTCCTTAACAAATGCCTTTTAGGGTCTCTTTCAGTCCCTGTCTCTCTGTCTCTCTCTCCACACACACACATATGTATATGTACACACACACACACATACACACACACACACACATATGTATTTTCATAAGTATCCTCCCTCTCCAAAGCATTAACTAATGTACCTACCCTCCACTGAACTCAGGCTTTACCCAGAAACCTGGCTAAGCAGGTTGGTGGAGGGAAGAGGGAGTATACTCAATAGGTCGATGGGAATCGACCTACTTTGACTGATGGTGACACTTCCCATTATAAACTGATGGGCATTCTGCTTTCCGCTGGTCTCTTTTCAAGTTTAGTTAATGTGATTCAGCAACCCTGGTTGAACACATCCTGATATACTGGCATAATTTAATTTTGGGATGGCTAAGCTAAAAGTTATACCTTTGACCACAACAAATTTACCAAGATAGTGTCTTAACAATCTCTGTGGCCAGGGACATCATTTGATTAATAACTCTTAACCAGAATGATCCAGATGGCCTTCTTTCAGACATTTATAGAACCCCTTTAACTCTTTGCAAGAAAAAAATGGTACATACATCAGCAAACAGACTTTTTTTTAAATTTTCAGGGTAACAGGTATATCAATCTTCCTGTGACATATAATATTTGGGGTAAATTAATCATAACTATTTATGGCCATTGAAATAGCACTTGATGATGGAAGATGAATTGAACAGGAACTAGAAAGCTTGGTTATTTCCATAACTCTGCACTAATTAGCTACACAACCTTGTGAAAAAATTATTTAACGGTCCCAAGCCTCAATATCTTTATCCATAAAATGGAGAAATTGAAATCTATGTTGTGATGTTAGCTTATCCCTTAAAAGTCAGAACATTCATTTTGTGCTGAAAGAAATGGCTTCATTTCTTTCAAATATTGGCTCTTGGCTGTCACAGTTGCTCTCCATGATTAAATGAACGTCTTCTGGTGGCCCTAGCATTGCCAACCCATCTGACAGCATATTTCCTGAAAATGCAAAGTGATATAAGCAAGGAAGGGAACCACTACCAGCAGTGCCTGCATTATTCCTGACCTCAGGAACCTCGCAGAATGGGACTGGTAAATCTTACCTAGCCTGAGCAATTATATTCTCCACGGAAGCCCTAATCATGTTCTTTCAGGTTCTCATCAGCCCTCCCAGAAATCCAGAGCTTTGGAATCACTAAAGCTCATTAGCAAAAGCCCCCTTTTGTTTGTGAATAGTTAGAACAATGTTAATGATATGTTTTAGGGGGCTCACAAGGCGACATCTACAAAATGTATGTTCACACTTTTGGAGGTAGGTTTGCAAATGGAAAATCACCCAGGGATTTTGTGTTCACTGAAAACGTACTGTGGATATTCTCACTTCCAGAAACACAATGGGAATATAGCAAGTATAATTTTACATCTCCTCCATAGCCGCACTGTCAACTGCAATCATTTATTACCTCACAGAAAAATAATTTTCCCTTATTACTCATCCTTTATTGAAAAATAGCAAAGTGATTGCATTTCTTTAAATGTGCTACATATGCACAATTGTAGTTTGTCTTAACAACCCTTTAAGTTCTTCCTTAGGGATATCTCAGTAATACTGTGGGGATTTTTATCATAGTATTTTCTTAATCGAAACTATCTTTTAATTCAGTTGTCACTGCCTCCGATCAACTTCCTTTGATAATCCCCTCATCTCCTGTGCTGACTGGCTGACTGGTAGACTGGTCAGTGTATTTCCAGTCTTGCTTTCCTCTAATCCATTTTCCACTGTGCAGTTCAACTGATCTTTCTAGGCTGTCAAGCTGATAATGTCAATCTTCTGATCACTGTGCTTCAGTGGGTCACTGGAGCCTCAGGAAAATATATTCATCCCCTGTCTTCTCCTAGGATATCTGTAGCATATATGTTCTTTCCTCTCGCCCCACCCCCATCAGTCTCTCCCTTCCTCAGTACATATTAATAGATTTCACTGTGATGTTTTCATACATATCATATAAATATGGTTTATTTTGTAATATATTCCATCCCATCATTAATTACCTGTTGACTAGCTTCTGCCTCATTGATTATGCCTTTCTAAATAGTTCTATCTAGTTTCTTGTTGTCTTTTTTATAAATCTTCTCTGTCCCTTCTTCTTCTCAAGATTTCTGTCTCAAGATTTCATGTCATTGAGAACTTAAGGCTTTCATCTGACTTTCATTTATTTCAATTATCATGAAGTTCTGTTCTAAATGCAAGAGATTATTCTTTATGTCTAAACAACACTCTATTATGCATATGTGTGTGTCAATATTTGGATATAAATGTGTGTATATATGGACTCATGTAAATGAGTATGTTTTGGGTGCATATATACACATATCATATATCTTTATCCATTCATCCATATATGATCTGGTTGGCACATTCCCTTAACTTGGCTACTGTGAATAGTTCTGAGATAAATTTGAGTATACAGGCATCTCTGTCATTTGCTGAAATTAATTCCTTTTGTAATATTTCAGCAGAATGGTAATAAGTGGATCATATAGAGTATTTAGTCTTCTTTTGAGTTATGATGGAACCACACACTGATTTTCATAGTGGATGGACTAATTAACATTCTCACCAGTAGTGTTTAAGGGATTCTTTCCCATAAATTCTCGACAACATTTGTTAGCATTTGTTGTCCAGATGATGCTAATTCTGACTGTAACCTCAGTGTAATCTTGACTTTAATTATTCGGAGAGCTATAGATACTGAACATTTCTCGGTGTTATTATTGCCCAGCTCTGCTTCTTTAAAAAGTGGAAGTCTATGTCAACGGTATTGTAGTCATTTTTGTTTACTTACTGTTGTGGTTTTGGAGTCCATTATATATTCTCTTTAAGATAAGTAAGTTGCATGACCTTTCTTCCAGAATATAGGCTGTCTCCTCACTCTAGTGTTCAATCATGATGCCAAACCCTTCTAATTACCTTATAAACAGAGAAGAAACTTAATACCAAAGAATAACTGCTTAACACAATGCATAGCAAAACCATAGCCAGCATTATACTGAATGGAAGGAAACAAAATATTTCTTCTAAAGTCAATAAAACAACAAGGCTATCTATACTTGACACTTTTGATGTGGGTGTTGGGAACTGAAGCTTAGTCCTCTAAAAAAGCAACAAACAAGTGCTCTTTAGCCACTGAGTCATTTCTCTAGCGTGGACCCTTGTCGTTTTTATTCATCATAGTGCTCGAATTTAATCAGAGCAATCCAACAAGAAAAAGAAATAAAAGAAATGTGGAGAGTAAGTAAAATTGTATATTATTTTTTGTTGTTGTTTTCGGATTGCAGTAATTTTGAAGACTCTAAACACTCCACCAAATGACAATTGGGAAATTAGCTAAATAATAAACATGCAAACTCCAGGAGCCTTTTTATATACTAATAATAAAGTAATTGAAGAAGAAATGGCATGTGTGTGTAAAAGGGATGTTCCAATCACAGAAAGTACTTCCAAAATAAACGCCTCAGAATAAATGTACCAAAGAGGTGAGTGTCCTATGCTATTGTGGTTTGAATGACTATGGCTCCCAGAGGTCCAAAGTAGTGGCACTATTGGAAGGTATGACCTTGATAGAGTAGGTGTAATCTTATTGGAAGAAGTGTGTCACTGGGAGTGGGTTTTGAGGTTTTAGATGTGCAAGTCAGGCCCAGTGTCTCCCCCTCTTTCTGATGCCTACAGATCTAGATGTAGAATTCTTAGCTACCTCTCTAGCACCATGTGTGCCTGAATGCTACCATGCATCCCACTATGACTATAATAGACTAAATCTCCGATCAGTAAGCCAGACCCGGATTAAATGTTTTTCTTTATAAGATCTGCCCTGGTCATGGTGTCTCCACAGTAACAGAAATTTGACTAAGACATCTGTGAAAATTATGGGTTTTGTTGTTGTTGTTGTTTGAAAAACAGTGCCAAACTAAAAAGCTTCAGTATAGCAAATGAAACAAGCAAAGAGACAGCCAATTTCTTATCCTAATATACAATGTTTATTCCTGTATGTCCCTCTGCCTTAAGTTCCTTGAACCTGATGTTTAAAACACCAGATATCTGACTCAGATTTCCTACATGCAAAGTACCAGACCTACCACTTACTTATTATGTATGGACAAAAGAGTTAATGAACCTCAAACTACCAAAGAGGTAATATTTTTGCATCATTCCCTGAGCGGGGGCAGGGCGGGGGGGGGGGGATTTGTTGAAGACTTTCCATTTAGGTCTAAGTGTTCCAAGTTCTCTAATTGTCCATACATCGCCCAGTTGTAAGTCTCTACATTAGTTCCCATCTACTACAGAGGAAGTTTCTCAGGTGATGGCTGAGTAAGAACATATCTACAGGTATTGCAGAATATTATTAGGGGTCCTTACACTACTATGATCCTTTAGCAGAACTATAGTAATTGGCTTCCCAAAAGCTAGATCAAGATAGAATAAAACTGCCCTCACTGTCAGTAGGAATCTACCTAATTCTTGTAACTAAACCGCAGCCTCTTCTGTAGTTATTTCTTGACATCATTCCTTGGTGGTCATTGTCCCTGGCTCTGAATGGGCAAAAATTCTATTGCCTCATTGAAACATCTCTGTACTGTTCTATCATCTTCCCAGTTAATTGCTTTTCCACATCACCTATCTGGGAATAGACACATCACTGTAACCCAAGCTGGTTTACCTTCACTACTATTTATTGTGTATGTCTACCCCATCCAGTCAATCAGCATTGATCAATCAAAAAAATTGATTAAGTTTCAAAGTTCAAAATATATTTAACTCTAATTCTAGTAAGCCTAGAACATTTGGTTATTTCAGATTATTAAAAAATAAGCTAAAAGACTGTGTGTGTATATCTATAATAAAATGGCTTCATTCATTTCAACCATTCTTCCTATTAATTACCTGGCTTAGGGTTCTTTTATATTGTTCTGTGGTGTGTTTGTTTTTACGTATAGTCACCATTAACATTAGCCACACCTTCTAAAATGTGAGTCAATTTTACAATCGTCATGTTTGCCATATGCTTGTGTGGTGTCAATACTGAAGAGAATGTTTGTTACTCTAGCTCCACTCAGCAACAATCACACTTGTATGTGTGAAACTGTAATTCTACTTGATCAAGCTCATGTTGCCTCATTAGAATCAAAAGGCACAAAAATGGAAGAACCCATATACCCAGGAAAGGCATCCTGTAGTTAAGCAATCTAGTGACTTTCCACAAATGAGAGTAGGCTACTTGGAAATGGCTGGCTTTTAATTAACACATTATGATGGTTGGTGACCACACTGCTTTTTTTCCTCAATGCTCAAAAGCCATCTGTTTACCAGCTTTGACTAGACTTTTTTATTTTGGGAAAAGAGCTATAATAATCTATTATTTTCAGAATCCAAATGGTCCATCAATTTAGAAAATTAGAACAGCATGTCCATTCTATCGCCTCTCCTGTGCCCAATGAAGCATCAAAAAATGTAACCAACATAACTTCAGTGCATCCATTACTATTAATGAAAGTTTAAAATTCTAACTATAGCTAACTTGTCTAATCTCTGCTTTGTGTGTTGAATGCTGTTCTATGCATAAGATACATAATACACGGGGACTATAGTATTATTTGTAATATTATTTCGTGTAATGCATTAGGAAACTGGAGCAGAAAAGTGTCAAGTCACCCAGCATCCAGGTGATAGAAACAGGATTTGAATATCGGAAGCCTTAACCTATATTCATACTCTAGATACTATCTAGATGGAAACTGAATCTTCTCTGATAAACCAGCACAATCACTTTTATTCCATACCACTGAGAAGATGCCCACAGAAAATCATAAAGACTCATCTCTCATTACACTGAAAGGCTGTTGGATTTTCAGTCTTCAGGTAATCACAATCTTCCACGTGGAATGCAATAATTATAGTAATTTTCTATCACTTGGAACATGGTTCTGTTTCATTTCATGGAAGAAAGAACTTGATGAGTAGTCTGTATGGTATATTCAAACAATTTCTTTGTGACAGCTAAGCAGTCAAGTACAGGACCACTAAAATAAATCACCATATTAAAGAAAACAATTATAGTAAATGGCAAAAGAAAGATGGTCAGGGACTACATCCTTCTGGATATTTGAACTGACCCTATTTCTGGTTTGGCGTGTGGCGGGCTTATTTATCTAAGCACTCACTCTTTGTCCTTAAGAAATGTGTTCCATGATGAAAACAAAACTCAGGTGAATTCTAATGAATTCACATTCACTGTGGGCTATTGCCATAGTAATGATATAGATGCTTCCCCTCATAAAGAAGTATCCACTGCGTCTGAACTGACCACTGCATTCCAACAAACTATTGGATTGTTTACCACAGTGGTCCTCCAAATGTCTATCACAGAGCTACCAGCCCCAATAGGGTGCTATCAAGAAACAGACATATTGACAGAGCTGGCTACCTTAGGAGGAGGAGGACACAGGCAAGAGATTAATGTGACAGTTCAGATTATAAAGCAATGAATAAGTACAAAACAAATGACAATTTATTGCAAGTTTGTGTTGGAGAGTTGCCCTGTGCTTGGACAGTCTACTGTGAATTATTATCCTGTGCTAAAACTAAAGTGCAAAACAGGACAAAATTCAACACAAAGTCAACATTTCCTTCTGTTTGGGTGAATCCAGGCAAGGTTCTGACATCCCTCACAAGGGAGCTGGCATCACTGGAATGTCTAAGTATTCCAACATGCTAATCAGTAGTTATAAAGTCTATTCAATATGTCAAAATTCATTTTGAAATATTATCCAGTGTGACAAACCCATCCTTATTCCTTCAAAGAATCTCTGTACAATTTCTGTACCTAATAATTCTTAGTTGCACAGATGGACATATTCCATCTGTATTATTCCCATATTTAGTAGTGAGAATGTTCAAGAACATACTTTCTCATTCCCAGGGCATTAAAGCCTACAATCATAAAGGAAAAAAAAATACATTGATGCTTTTCTTAAAATCTTGGCAGGTAATAAATCTCAAGACATATATTTAAATGGCTGGCCCAACTGGAGCAATAATTTCTAACATTTTCAAATGGTAGAGCAGGCTACAGGCAACAGAAGCACAATTACAGATTTGACAATTATGTCATCCTAGATAAATGCTTTCAGTATTCTTCTAAGCTGCACTGGATCCTGCCACAAGAGGTGTTTTTCCTGAGCTAGGTGACGACAGTGAAGCATCACAGTGATTTATGGTACTTGTGACAGCATTCAATTAGATTGTTCTTAACTGATTTTAATTAATTGGAAAACAATGTTAGTCTGGGAAACATGACTTTACCTCAGAGGATGCAATCTTGATTGAATGAAGTATAGCACTAGAATTAAAAACTCAGAACTAAACAATGGAAAGAATTATTCTCCTCTAATGTGGGAACTCTCCTTCCCTACCCCATGCCCGTTACTTTAGAAAATAGATGGAAATCTATATGCCACCATGGAGTCTAGGAGCACAGATTTCAGATATGACAAATTAAAATACACTCCATCCTTATTTCTCAAGGAGACCTGACAAAAGATTACCTTCTTCATACCTTGGAAATGGCTCTGATTTGTTCTCTCTCCTCTTTATTGCACCCAAACCTGAGACCATCATCTGTCTTGCAGGTTGGTGCTGGGGCTATCACCTAATGTGCTTACAATCACACCCAGTTTGTCTGTTTGAATCAAGCCATTACTCAGGCATCAGAGCCTGAGTGTATATGTACTGTTTCTTGAAAGAAATACTCATCCCTATCCAAATCTATCTTCTTATTCTGTGCAAAGCATTTTATAGTCTTCATAACACTCCTACATATGAGCGGGCTTGTTATTCCTACTTAAAATTGAAGAATAAAATATTTTCTGGAGTCCATCAATTTGCCTATCAACAGTCCCATAAACTTAGAACTGTTCACTACACAAGTATAACTTCAGTCTATTGTGCTCTGACAAGTATGCTAATCAGCCTCCTATTTCTAGACAACTACCTGAGATGATCACCTTATAAAGCAAACTGTTTATGCTGGCTCTTGGCTTAGGAAGATTTAGTCCATAGCTATTCAGCCATGTTGGTTTGGGCGCTTGGTGAAGCAACACACATGGCAGGAACTCGTGACACAACAAAGGTGCTCACCTCAGGCAACCATGAAAAGGAGCTGGCTTTCTACTAGTCTCTTGGGGGATCCACTTCCAATGACATAAGCCCTCTCTAGAGCCACCATGTCTTAGAGTGCTCATAATTTTCCTGTAGTACCAAGCAGAGCATCAATCCTTCAGAGTCTTTCAAGGTCTAAACTAGAGCAATATATAATCCAAAAATCACATCACATTTTTGTACAAACTAAAACTATAGTCCTCAGTCATGTCTGGCTCAATTGTCATCCTGTAAGGTTTACAGAATGATGAAATCACCTGAAAGTGCATTTCTCAGAAGAAATCTCTGTGACTGGATTTTCCCAGATATAGCCCACATCTGCCCCATATTTATTGCTCCTTCTGCTACCACATGCCAATATATTCAACTCTATATAGTATGTGGTGTTTCACTTGAAGACATTATAATTTATATTTGGCCATGAAAAATAACAACAATTTAAAATTAACCAGAATTCAAAAGCAGCATCGTACATTGTAGGTTTCAAAACTGTCTTTTGATTTTTCCTAATAAAATTACTTGGAACATCTGTTTAACATCCTGAGGGCAAAGCTTGAAACAGAACTTCATGGATGCTAACACTTAATGAGATGAATCTTAGGTATCTAAGGATCAGTTTATATCCATCCAATTGAAAAAAAAAATGTAAACCAGAAGGTATTTACCAAACTTTTATGGATAAAATGTAAAAAAAATATTATATAGTACTTATTGTGTTTTTCAACAAAAAAAAATAATTAAGGAAAGCCAAAACAACTTTTTACAATTATAAAAAATTCATGTGATACTTCAGTGTTTTTCATTTGTTTCAGAGAACACTCATACTTGACCAATATTTATATTGTCTATGGAAAATTATTCTTACACATAGCTACAAAGACCCAGAGAATACATACATCTTTCATGAGCTACAAGGGAATTCACTCATTCTGTACTTTGTCCTGAGCAAAGGATATCATTACCAGGTCAACCCAGGATGGGCCCAACATCTTCATGCCTTAGTGTGGTATCTGCAACAAAACTCTGTAAGTGCCAGCACGCTACAAAAACAAGATACTTCTTAGTAATATTATTAACATGGATCATGATACATCAGCTGCTACATCCATTTGCTGAAATGATACCCTCTTCATTTGCAGTATTTTAGCATACCAAAATAAAATGGAAGAATTTTCCAATGTTAGAATGCCCTAGAACTGTCTACTATGATAGAGTTGAGGACCAGTGTTTTCCTCCAAAGTTGCTGCTCTGGATTGTACCAGGAATGAAGCCTTTTGTGGGCAAGAGGACAAGGTGTTTACCATCACTGCCTCTACTCTTTTGGGAGGTTTCATTAGAGTCATTTGGGAAGAATGACTCTCAACTGATACCTCCATGCAGATGGCTGAGAGACAAGTATGTAGAGCACGTTTTGCATCAGCTCTGAAAGGGAAAAGCCAAGCTTATCACCAGTTGTCCTAAGCTTATCTCCAATGAGAAAACATCTTTAACCTTTCTCCCAAGTTTTAACTTTAAGGAAACTATGTCATGGATTTAACAAGAATCCAAGTGGGTTGAAATAACAATGTATCAAAATGCTACATGGAATCCCATATGAAAAACAGGTGTCATAAACTAGGAAACGCTAGCAGGTTAGGATGGCCACACACACAATTCCTTGGATTCTTGGAAGGGTGGGGCACGGAATGACAAAAGTGAGTGTGAAATTTGATGCAAGATTGCAATTTAGTTGATAGAAGTATACAGTACAAATTTTCTTAGTGTTAGTACATATATTATAACAGTATATAAGCGAGCATATGAGGGTAAACCAGATGGAGAGGAGAGCATCCCATAGGAATTCTATCTTCTCTCATTACTGAGGACTATCTTGCATAGTATTAGAAGGTGCAATACAAGCTGCCAAGGAAGAAAAGCAAGGAATCCTATCCAGTCTTGCCTTCTGTTAAGCTTATAAACCACAGCTACTATCCATGGCTAAAGAGGTCTTAGTACAGAGCACATATTATCATTTGTTGGCAGGCCCTGAAGACTATCAGGAAGGCCAAAGTTTTTATTTCAAAAATAAGTTATTGAAATGGACAGCAGAAGGGAAAGTAGCATCCTGATGAACAAATTCATTAATTCAACTTCCCTGTAGTGGCTGTTAACGCAGAACAGTGGTCATAAAACCTGTCCGTGAGCCTGCAGTGTGTCCCTGCAGGAATGTCCTTGCATGCAGGTAAGAAAAATTTGTATCAGGTGAGAATAGCTTTATACTGACCAATATGAAGGTATATAAAACCAACTTGATGTAATGTTTTGTCAAAGTATCTTCTGAGAATGATTCCTGAGGGACCCATGATGTGCAAAAAGTCCTATGCTAGGAAGAGCCTGCTCTGTCTAAACTCATAGGTATATATCCATGTATATCTTTACATGGGTAACGCTTAAAATAGATATCTCAGCGGCTTACATTAAATACAATTCCTTCTTTTTAGTTAAAAAATATAAAAAGCATCATCAAAGCAGTCTGAGGAAGACGCCTGTGTAACAAATGAGAAGTAGATTGCCCCGGGCCTCAGCACATACCTTCAATATCTCAGCAGAGATCAATAACTAGAGCTTGCACTTTCATACATTCCAAATGAAAATTTCAGGACCCCTCCACCCTGTCTTCTCCATGGCAATCAATGCTGCCCTTCTGACATTGAATCAATATTAATTGTAAAGTCCCTGCATGCCATTTCCATATGCATGCAGAGGAAGGCAAGGTCAATTTTATCCCACAGTATTTTTTCCTCATCTACCCGAACGACTATGCAAGTGGAAATGCAAGGTTAATTAAACCAGGTACACAGCAAATGATGATGCATTGCCTGCCTTTCCTTCCCATTTCAAACTCTATCATTTAAATCTAAGGCAATTTAAATGATTTTACACTCACTCAGACCTCTTTTTCCCTGATCCATCACTTCTCACACTGTCTTGAAGGCAACTTCACCAACCAAAGAATAACCTTCAGTTTTCTCACAGTCCCATTAGTAACTAGCCCCAGTCAAGAAACAACCTTGCTATGAGCTTACGGAATCCTGAAGATACCTGCTGCTTAGATTAATGAGGCCCCTTCCCACGAACCCCCGGGGAAAACACAAAATCTGGAATTGAGGACATCCATCAGAGGAGGACTCTCATCCCGTTGCCTTGTAATCAGTTACAGGGCTAATGAGTCACTGGGAACAACGTTATTTACCTCAAAGCGGTCCTCTGCTTGGATTCCAAGCTTAGACATGAGATCCGTTATTATTTTTATTTCCCCAACTGTGAATATATCCATGCTAATAGAATCTGAGTTTTTCCAAATTGTATCTCAACTAGAAATCTCAAATAGAAAACCAAATACAGCCACCCAAATTCCTAGCAAGACAGAATGAGGCTAACCCATCACCGGGGTCTTTAGCTTCCAGCTATAAAATTCCACAGAGTGGAAATGCAGACTTCATGCAAGATCCAGCCATACAGTTCAACTTCCCTGGACCCTATGAAAACTGGGTCAGATTTCAGAGGTAATTCACTATGGAGATGGTTTCTGATGAAGCTTGTTTTCTGCATTTGCCCAATAAAGTCCAAAGCAATCTTTTTCTAGAGGAGGTTAGAAGGAGTTACTTACCAGTAAGTATTTATATTTCACAGAGAATTTCAAAATACAGGCAATTAAGAAAATTTACTCAGACCAATTTCTTTAAGACAGCACAGATTTTCTTCCCCACTTTAATTTTATCTTGGCAGATATTTTTCGTAAGACTCAGGGAAAGCCACAGAAAAATAATTTAAATGATAGGAGTCATAATATCTCTCAGTTTAAGAAAAAACTAAGGGCTTGAACAAGGCAAAGAATCTGCTGGGCAAACATGAAGAACTGGATTTGGATAGCCAGGACGCCCAGGACTCAGTGCAGGCAGATGCACATGTTACACAGGCATAGAACAGGGTGGGGAGCAGGCAATGATGGAAATACAGACACACAAAGACACACGCACTCCTGCTAGAATTGCTCTAGTTCTGTCAAAGTTCCTACTTCAAGAACTAAGGTGACGAACCCAAGGGATCACAGCCATGTCAACATCTAGCCTCCACACATGAATGACAAGTGAGAACACTTAGACACAGCCACGAAGTTACTGAAATTACATTTATAAAGTTATGTTTGAAATCTGAAAACATAATTGGTAACCTCGGAAAAACTGTGACCCCCTCCTTCCCCATAGGCATTTTCAAACAAGTGCTTTGAGTGAGGATCTATTTAAGCCATCTCACAAGCAAAATCAAATCAACACTGCAAAATTCATCACCGTTCCCAAAGTTTATGACTTTATTTGTTTCTCATCTAAATGAGTAATTCAGTTACACCTCCGTGATGAAATCAACTGTACTCTTCAAAAGTCAATTAAAGAGTTAACATTTAAAGGTCCTTATACAGAAGAACTGTTAGTTCTGGCAAATTTATCTTATGAAATAATACAGGGAAATGAGATGAAAGAGGAGAAGCATTATTATCCTCTGTGGAGTGTGTGTGTGAGTGTGTGTGTGTGTGTGTGTGTGTGTGTACAGAAAGAGAGGGAGGGAGAGAAGGGGAGGGGAAGAGGAAGGGAGAGAGGGAGGGGGAGAGAGAAAGAGGGGGAAGGGAGAAGGGGAGGGGAGAAGGGGGAGGGAAGAAAGAAGGGGAAGGGAGAAGGGGAGGAGAGGGGGAGGGGAGAAAGAGCAGAGAGGAAGAAGGGGAGGGGAGAAAGAAGAGGAAGGGGAGAGGAGGGAGGGGAGAAAGGAGGGGGGGAAGAGCGATGGGGAGAGGGAGGAAAGGGGAGAAAAAGGGGGAGGGAGAGAGGGATGGAGAGGGGGAGGGGAGAAAGAGGGGGAGTAGGAGAGGGGAGAGAAAGGGGGAGAGAGGGGGGAGGGGAAAGGAAGAGGGAGGGGGAGAGGGGAGAAAGAAGGGGATGGGTGGAAGGGGGAGAGAGAGAGAGAGAGAGAGAGAAGAGAGAGAGAGAGAGAGAAAAGAGAGAGAGAGAAGAGAGAGAGAGAGAGAGAGAGAGAGAAAAGAGAGAGAGAGAGAGAGAGAGAGAGAGAGAGAGAGAGAGAGAGAGAGAGAGAGAGAGAGAGAGAGAATGAATATGGGTGTGAGTGTGTGTGAGTTAGAAGTATGGATAAGTTTCCCAGAGTTGAGATATTGGCTCCTTCCAAAAGGCTGAGCTCATGGATCTAGAGTCAAAGGGAAAAGCTGTCTTCAAGGAAAGACCCACAGATAAAAGGAAGCTCACATAACAAATGACTCCCATGAAGAAGTATGGAGAAGGTCCTGATCCTGGAAAGAATTGATCTAGCATTGGAGGGGAATATAAGGACAGAGAAAAAAAAGGAGGGAGGTGATTGGAGAATGGATGGAGAGAAGAAGATTTATGGGACATATGGGGAGGTGGGATCCAGGAAAGGGGAAATCATTTGGAATGTAAACAAAGAATATAGAAAATAAAAATATTTTTTAAAAAAGGAAGCTCACTTAGCTCTCAGCAGCTCCAGGCACTACCTTGAGGTAGTCCTAAGAGATCTCATCTTCACATTCAGCTAGAATCAGCCTGTCACCTACATTTGTCATTCCAAGTTCTCTCATCCAGAGTGATAGAGGACAAATATGAGCCCTCCCTGTCATCCTCAAATACATGATGCCGGCGTGCACCAAACTTGAATGAGCCCACTGAGGAGGCTGACATGTCTCACTTCTTAAGATGACCTTCAGGGTGAAAGCCAGAGGCTCGCAGAGAGACAGTTCTCACTGCACCACTTCAGTTCTTCAGCCTAAATTAACCGAATACATTTCTGCGACTTTCAAACTAATATAAATGAATATAATAACTTCCTTTTGTTCCTGGCCGATTACATTATATTACAACAGCACGACTTCCAGGGCTAGCGTGCAAAAGTAATTTATTTTTCTCCCACATCTGTAACTATTTGGGAGAGCAGCTAAGTCTTCATAATTATGCTGCAGACACAGTAAATAGAGCAAATGCAATAGGTCACCCTGCGACTACAGTTCAGGGAGAAAACAATTATTTTACCCCATATAATTTGCATCCAACATTTCATACGGGGAAACTAAAGAGAAAAACAACACTGCCTTAGAAAATTACTGGAGCCTTTTAATAATCGCTCTTCTTGTTTTTTGTTTTGTTTTTTTTTAATTTGTGTTGAACAGATTTTTGCTAAGAAACAGAGGAAACACACACACACACATACACACACGCAAACACACATATAGATAAATGGCATGCCTGAATAATTTTCATTAAGAATTCATTTCCTTTTAGGTTGTAATTCATTTTACTTTGTCTGGCACAGATTAAGTTATTATCAAATAAGCTAAAACTGCTACCACATCATTCGATTTCCCTTCTTCAACTTGTTTCTGTTCCCCTCTGCACAAACAATCTGCCATTGCCAAAAGAGTGCTCAAACTTAAGAAACAGACTTCTGCCTTCAACAGATTTTTTTCCCCTTAAGTAGAAAGAAACCTGCTGTCAAAAAAAAAAAATGCAAATGGTATTTAAAAAGTCTCCACTTAAGCAGTTGTGTGTCACAGAGGCTAGCTCTACTAAAAAGTAAGGCCAGTGTATTTGTGTTCTGTCAATTATTATTAATAATAAAATATGAAACATCAAAATATTTTTCAAGATGATGAAGGGGCCAAAGAGCCAAGTCTACTGCGATTCCCCTGACACCCAGAGGATTGCTTTTTTGTTGTTGTTGTTCTAGAAGTCTCTTCGTTTTAGATGTTACAGCTTTTTGTGGGGAGATCAATGTGAGTCCCAGGAGAGATGCAATCTAATAGCCTTTATATTTTTTAACAAGAAAGAGCCCCAGATGTAAAAACAAAATTAAAAGCACCATGAAGAGGACGCACAAATCAGACAGTTAATGAGGAAGCCAGGGAGCCCTGGTACAACCCAACAAGCCTCCAGGGGAATGGATTTGAGCTGACCCTTTTTATTTTCCCTCCGTTTCACTAGGGTGAGGATGAAGATTAGTATCTCAGACTGCGAAACGTGTTTGCTCACTACTCTCCGAGGTCAGCCTCCTCTTCCAGGACCATAAACAAACTGCCTCGTGGTGGCCACTGTGTGGAGGCCTTCCTCCAAGCAACTAAAGGATGATTATTGGAAGTCAAGCTCTATGAACTCTCATGAGTCACACACCCATCACACAAGGAGGCAGGGTTGGTTGTGTGAAGGAGGCTGAGAAACTGCAGTGCTGCTCAACTGTGAGAAATTTGGGTGGCTTACTTTGATTTCTGAACTCAAACAAGTCTGGCGTCACCCACCTATGGTCTCCTGAGGCCATCAAATGCAGCAAATGTAGTTGAGGAGTAGAACCCCATGTTTTATTTTATCTCAAGTAATTAAAATTTAAATTTAGAAGTAGACATTCTCCTTGGCTGTTGGAAAAAAATTCTCAAGCACGCTGGATCAAACAGAGCATGTTATTCGATTGATTCCAATGAACTTTCAATCAACTGTAAACACATATCAAATATGTATTTCCAATGACGAGTCAGTATTTGTTGTGGGTTAAATGAAAAAGGAGAAATGCCCTCCACGATCATGCATTCAAACCCTTGCTCACCAGATGGTGGTGCTTTGGGGGGGGGGAGGTGAGGTCCATATAGATGCATTAGAAGGTGGCGCTTTGTGCCCACTGAGGTTTACAGACCAGCCTCACATTGCATCTGCTCTGGAACTGTAAGCCAGAGCAAACCCCTCCTTCTCTAACTTATTTTTTGTCAGGGTGTTTTGTTATAGCAACAGAAAACTAACTCATACAGCATGTGACCTGAATTGCTCTCTGTGTAAGATAGGCACTGACTTCAAAGACTTACTAACAGAAGAAAAAGAATGAAAATGTTTTATACTGATTACAGGTTGAAATAATATTTTAGACAAGATTAATTTCAAAATTATATATTACCCAGCATAATGTAAGTTTCATTTTTCAAAAAATGACTTCTGGAATTTTTTTTAGTTATATATATGAGTTGTACTTGGATCTTGCATTATCTTTCCTTCAGATAATGCTGATCTGAATCTCGGTTTCTTCATCTATGACGTGGGATGATATTCGCTACCTTGTAGGGAATTCTGAAATAAAACACACATACATCAGTCATTCCTCCAGAGTATCCCATGACATCAGTAAATGGCCTTTCATAGAGATGCTGTTATGTAGCGCGGACTGGGCTCATACTATCTGAGCCAATGATGATCCCGCACCTCTGCTCCTCCTCTCTCCACCCCCTAAGTGCTCCTGTTACAGGTATACTCCTTCAAAGATGGTCAGTGTGGAGCTGGGGACTCAGCCCAGGGCTTCTGGTATACTAAGGATGTAGTATCAACTGAGAGACATTGCCAGCTCAAGTGGACATTTCTACTGATACTATGTAATCTATCTCAGAGTATTTGGAACAATATTCAATAGCTCATAACCCCAACAAAGTCAAATTTTCTAAGGCCATCATTAGCTTTTCTCCTTCATCTTTAATTCCTTTTTGAGATCTACCTGCTAAAGGGGTAACTGCAGTGGTACACCCTCTCATCTCTACTGCTTCAGACTGGTTCATTCTCCTTAACACTCCTTATGAAGTGATTTATCTCACTGACTTCTGGAATACTCATTCTTCATGTAAGTTTTCTTTTTGTTCTGAATTAGCATATACACGCATATTCTCACATATCCTTTTCCTTTCATTGAATGAATACTATGGTATCCCTTCCTTAAAATACTCAAAAGCAATGAACTCAGGTTATCTGTTCTCTGTCTCACTGTGTCATGTTCAGTTGCTCAAGACTCCACTCCACTGGGGAGATGTACTACCACACATTGGACTAATGTTGATTCAGATTGGTTCTAATAAATTGTGACAATAAAACACCACTGCACTAAATAATTTATGCACAATCTCAAGTTCTTGAGGGTAGATTTTTTTTGCATAAATTCTTTGAAGAGCTGATCAAAATATAAGTGCACAGAATATATATGGCTGTGTACGTGTCCAACATAGTCTCCAAAAGTCATGAACACTTTTCTCTACCATCAGCAGTATGCAATACTCTATGCATTTGCTATCGTTTTCTTTGTGGACCTCTGATAATCAAGTCATACTCATTAGTTCCTTTGATCCCTGCATTCCCTAAATAGATTTTCTCCACATAAATAAACTTTTGAATTTACCATCTTCATACACCAGTCTGTCTACTGTCTCTGTCTCTGTGTTTCTGGGTCTCTGTCTCACTCTGCCCCCCCTCCCTCTCCCTCTCCTCTTGATATCTATCCTCTCCATAAAGTATTGAAGTCAAACAGAAAAGAATTAACCCAGAAAACTGAACACATTGTTCTCCAACTTAAATGTAACAAGTCATTCCCTACAGCCTATGAACTAGGCACCCACGTTCTTTTAAAGACTACAAGAAGATGTTTTAGATAGCTTTTGCCCAGTTTCATCTTCAGTAATATTCTCTGGCCACTGTACCTCCTTGGGAGCCGGCATCCAGGTGACAAGCTACAGCTGTGATCACAGTTGTGTTTTTGCTTGCCGTTCTGCACCCTGGCCCTTCATACCTCCTCCTATCTTAGCAATATCCATCAGGGAAGCTCAAATGTCAACCCCACTTCTTCAAAGCACATATGGATCTTGTTTACTCCTTGATGCTATGAAAGTTCTTTATTCACACACAACCTACTATTTTTTTTCAATTAAGGCAAACCCAACAGTTTTTATTAAGTGTTGGAGGCAAAAGATCTTTGTTCCCACAAATGACAAAGAAACCCAGAAATGTTAATCATGCAGACTTGTATCCTCAAAGGAGACATGCCTTGTTTACTTCCCAGAGATCTAGAAGTGGATATTGTTAATGAACTTCATAACCTGAGCTATTTATAAAGTCAGACCTCACTGAAATAGTGGAGACCCTCCCTCCCTAAGCCTTGCAGTTCAGCTTCCTCTTTATCTTTAGCTCCTGGTAAGTAAAACCCATCCTCAGGGAAACTGTCACATGTATTTTATAGCCTATTAACCTCTGTGCTATTTCAGTCAGAGACCACACCAGATCCCAGAGCTTGAAACTATAGAACCCATCTTCATGAACACATGTACTTTGCAAAGAATTTTGTATACACCCACACCTTAAGCTTTGCTGTGTACCTGGAATTAAAATGATTGTTGCCTGGAAACCTTTTTCCAAAGTCAACTGTGGTTAAATATGCTTACAATAACGGGCAGGACCAGGCATTCAACTCTCTAGAAGTTTGATCCAGAACAAGTCTGGCTGAATCAAGTTTTCATTCTCACCTCTTCATGTTTCATTTCCCTGCACTTACCCCTTCCATGACATTTACCCCTGACTACACATGCTTAATCTCTCAAAATGGGCAAAGAATCTTACTTAACTAACAAGCCCCAATGGTTCCGTGAGTTTTCAATTGATTAAAATTAATAAATAACATAAAAAAGTGTTGCCCTTAAAAGCAAACTTTTCTCTCATTTCTTCCTATCTCATAGTTGAAGGAGAAGGCTCCAATCCTTACATCAAATATAAGCAAATACACATCCCTCCAACATTATTCTTGATAATCCTTGGGAATATCCTCTATTGCTATTGTTTTGTTTTATGAGGAAATTTTTCTGCCCTTGCTTGAATTGAGCATGTTTGAAAACTCTTCTATATAAACAAATATTTTAAAAGTAAATAAACGTATATGCCAAGCAATATAGATGTTTACACGTATGCATAATTTTAACAGAACATGCAACAAAAAGAGAGTAAATGGAAGCAGGAAATGGTGTAACTATATTAAACTCTTAAAAAAACAAAATAATTTTTAAAAGCAATAGTTGAAGTATTCCATCTTCATTCAAATGAAAATTAAGGTAATTAAAATAAGTTGAAGAGTCATTCATTTTGGGTTTCCTTCCGGTCCACAGCAACCTTTTCCAGACCTGTCTCCAACTCATACTCAGAAGAGTACCATGCCTTGGAATCGAGAAAAATGGACTGCCTCTTTCTGCCATAGCAGATTGGATAAAACGTGCACTCAGAGGGAAACAGGCTTTCAGTATCTTATTCAACAGTGTGGCCCGCACCTCGGAGGGAGTAATATAGATGCCCCACTTATGGCACAGCCATTAATGTCACACATTTAGGAGTCTCTGAAATCATTACCGACCATTTCAAAGAGAAAATGTCTCTGAACCAAACTGACAGCAACATTAACATATGGACATAACTTGAGTTTAGAAGGTGATCTCACAGGCACAATATGCCCACTTTGTAAGACAACAGAGGAATTCCCCCACTACAGCTTACAAACTCCCAGCCATACAGGCTTATGGCTGGGTTTACAGTATCAGACATGAAGTCTGTCCTGTGAAGTAGACATCAATTTCAAACAGAAAGTGGGTGATAGCTCCCCTAACTGTCTTGCCACTATTGTACTGATAGCCTCGTGGTTTTGTCTGGCCAGTGATATTATTGTACACAGGGTTCAAAATTCATAAGGTTGCTAATGTCTTTTCTCCCACAACAGCCTCCATTTCATATTCTGGTATTATGAGAGCTAGCCATGAAGGAGGAAACTTGCAGTACACTCCAAGTAACAGTTTCTATGTCCTTTGACTAAGATATGATGGCTTCAGCAATAGGCTCTGACTATCTAGTTCTACTGGAAAACCACCAGTAGCGCCAACAGCCTCTACTGCCTTGGAAATCATTAAGAGCTGAAGGAAGCACAGTGAATGGTGTCACTGTGGATTGTTGGTTTCCATGGTCTGGCTATTATACTCTTGAATTCACCGCTGTTATACTTATCTGCACAGTATATGTTCAACACTACACCTGTTGACATATTTTCATAGTAGAGGAAAGGGCTCCAAAGTCCCCCAGTCCTCCCTGAGAAATTATATGCAATGAAGAATTGATAGAGAAGGAAGACACGTTTGCTTCATTGGTAGGTAATGCTAAAAAAAGTTCCTGTAAATATAACCACTGAAATCTATTGGGTCATACACACAAAATGCTAGGAAAGTAGAAGGAGGAGCAGATTGAGAAGACGGATGTGATTATTGAAAGGGTGGGAACAGAACAAAAAAATGACCACAGAGAGAAAGAGAATTAGTCTTTCC
Source organism: Apodemus sylvaticus (assembly GCF_947179515.1). Classification (NCBI taxonomy): domain Eukaryota; kingdom Metazoa; phylum Chordata; class Mammalia; order Rodentia; family Muridae; genus Apodemus; species Apodemus sylvaticus. The sequence goes on from NC_067489.1 coordinate 26,515,214, forward strand.
CTGGGCTGAGTCCCCTGATTGGCTAGCCAACTGCCAAGAAGTACTTTATGAGCACCTATGAGATCTTTTCTATGTAGAAAAAAAAAGGCAAGTGCTTTAAACAACTTACATTTGGAAAAGCATCAGGAAGACTTGAAGAGATGAATTCCTGTGGATGCACTTTGCTGTTAACTGGATAATCAGAATTACATCTGCAGACAAGTGGTGTTTCACTGACAGACATTATATATCCACTTGTTACTCAATGACTTCCAAAGGTTCCCCCCGCCTCTTTTTTGTAAATACACATGTGTGTATACACAAGTTGTATGATAAGTCCTAGTGAAGGTAGACATACAAGTGTCACTGAATGCTTCTGGAAGTCAGAGGACAGCCATTGATATCAGTCCTCACCCTCTACCTTTAGACAAGTTCTCTGTTGTTGCTGCTGCTGCTGCTGCTTCAAGTTACAGTGCATGCCAAGGTAGCCATCTCACAAGTTTCTGCAGTCTCCCCGCATGTGTGATCTCCCCATAAGAACAATGGAATCACAAACACATTTCCACCCCCAGAATTACAAAATTCCTGGCAATTCATACTCTGGTTCTTATCATTCTAGAGCAAGCATGTTATCCATAGAACCATAGTCCTAGCCCTATCATTTTTTGCATATGTTTTCTGAAATAACTTTCCAAAAATATATGTATTTACTGTGTACATTTGCCTGCACATATGTGGGCAAACACATGCCGTCTCATAGGTGTGAAGTCAGCGGGCAATTTGCAGTTGTCTCCTTCAACCATAAGGATCCAACTTAGATATCAGCCTTGGCCAAAAGGCCTTTACTTACAGAGCCAACTCCCTAACTCCTGTGCCTCGATCTAGTCATACTGTGTTGCATATTTAAAAGCTATTAAGAAAGCAGATCATATTATGGACTCAGCATACATCTCTATATGTGAGGTCATGGTGGATGATGGATAAAATTGAACCTGAATGAGGTAAAAATGTATTTCACAAGGTAGAGGTGTTTTCACGCCCGTGTGAAGTTATTTAGTGCTCCTTACACATGGAACATTTTATGTGATGACTTTATCTCAATGAAGTTGCAGAAAGGATGAAAATAGAGTAGCAATGTAATGATTTCAACTTGTTCGTCGCCAGCTGAGAGCTTTGACCAACGTCCAAAGTCACAAGGCTTCCACAATTAGAGCAAAATTTTCCACTAGAAATGAATTAATAACTGAAGTTCTGAATGTGCGGCATACACTAATCCCGGTTTTTAAAATCCCTAATGGGCTTTGTAGCAGTGCAATTTGGCAAAGTGAGTAAAATCCTCACATAATAGATAAAGGTAATTAGAGATGCAGAACCAATTCCTTTTAAATGCCCTGCATGCAATTTGGAACTGTTAGTCCCTTCTTCAGAAATGGGGAAACTGGCCAAGGGGAGAAATGCGAAGAACTAAGGGACCATCTAGCTGCAGCAACCACACGGGATCTGGGACTGGAACATAGTAAACTCCCTCTGCCTACTTCACACTTTCTGAAACTTCTCAAGAAACCGGTCACCTTACAGGTAAAGAATCTCTCCCTGTAGAGAGCGTCTAACTTCCGTTTGGGTTGCCAACACCTGGAGACAACTGGCAGCCAGGAACTCGGGAAAACAGGTAGAACTGTGTCTTCAGGAAAGTGTGTCTGCCACGCAAAACTTGCCGCATTATCTCACAGACACCAATGTGAGGAACGTAGCGGCTTTCTTTTCACCCTCTGAGGAATAAATCTGGTTTAAGTACATTATGTGTCCACTCAGCCTTCAAGCTAAACCTCATCTTTAGAGTAATCTGTGGGGCACACTTAGACGATGTCAGCTGAAATGCAACAATCCCAGAGACAGAAACCTAAGAAATGAAGCTTGGGATTAGTGGCTAAACAGACTTCTGGAACTTAGGTGGTAGGTACAGCCTCTAGGGCTATCATACAGATCACACTCTGTAGGGCAAATGCTGTGAGGAGATGGTCATCAGGCAGGGAGGAAAGAGTGGAAACAGACATGACTAGAGCCCAGCCCTCAGTCTTATAGATCACTAATGTGGAGGCAAACCCACCCTTTGTGGTACAAACAGATGCATACTGCCTCCTCAGCCTGACTATTTTGCTGTAGGGCTAAAGAGCTATCAGAAAAGCCCCATTGCTCACAATTTATGTAGAAAAATCGTACATTTACTATATGGGGCAGACCAGATTCCTCCTGCCTTAGTCTACCACAGAGAGAAAATTCAGAAGGAGGTCTCAATGTCATCTCCTCCAAAGAGGAGACTGAAAAGGTGGTGCTTTCTCTATCTGTGCACTGTGACATTTTATGACAATTTCATTGAAACAGGTTGAGCTGGGCAAGGGAAAGCCTGTGAGAAGCAGAATCAAGTCACAACCTGTCACCTGCCTCGACTTACAAGTAAGGAAGCAGAACCCAAAGGGAGTCCATGAGAGCGAGCCTTCACTCCTGGGTACAGCTGAGCCCCAAAGCAAATCTTGAGATTCCTAGCTCAGCGATTTCATATTTCCCTCCTGGCAAGCGTGGCTGGGTTTCTCATAGCAAGCTCTGGAGAACCACAGACAGATGCTGACTTAAATCAACTGGTCTAGCATTCCAGGGACCTAGTGGAGGTATATTCTTGGTGACAATTTTTTTCTCTTAGAGTAGCTGGCTGGTTGAACTGTGTGATCTTCATGTGCAAACTCCTTTATCTATTGCCCCCAAACTTAGAAATAGCTACAACAGCTTAGTTCTCACAGAAGCTCTGGGTATTGACTTTAGCTTTAAGTCTAAAGCCCTCCCTCCAAGCGTGGCAGAACCAATCATTGGCTATTTCTTTTCTGTACGCATCTATTTGTCAGATCAGGGTATATGTTCATACATATATGTTCCTATGGTACATATAGGAGAGAGGGCACAGATGTGTGCATGTACTAAAAGGTCCAAAGAAGACATTGCAAGTCTTCTTTTATCACTTTGCCACATATCCTGTGAGACAGGGTCTATTGGTGATCTAGAAATCCATGTTTCTACTTGGTTGGCAGACCGGCCAGCTCCAGGGATCTGCCTGTCTATAACCTATGGTGCTGAGGTCACAGGCACCTGTGTGTATACCCGGCTTTTTTAGGTGGGTGTTAGAACTAGAACTCAGGTTCCCCCACCATGCAGAGCAGGTACTCCTCTCCACTGAGTGATTTCACCAGCCCTTCTTGTCTCTTTCAATAACTTCTCTGAAACCCTTCCTGTCACAGTCTCTTTAAGTCCTAAGTGTTTTATATACTTGGCGGAGAGTGAAATGCAGACCTATTTCTGATGATAATGCCTTTTAACAGTTGTCAAAACTGATTTAGCAGACTGTTACAGCAATACATGAAACCCTAGTGGATTTCTCATCTTTATAGGAAACTTTAGGGCACCATGAATAATAATTATTTTTTTTCCTCCTTAAAAAAATACAATGTCTAAGTGGTGACTTACAATTTATGCTTCAACTGTCATTTTTAAAATTTATGCCATCATAGAAAAGTTCCCACTGTGCCATCCCAGGACTGTCACCTCTGTGGCCACCAGGTTTCCCTAGACAGAAATGAAACTGCTTAGAGCAATGCTAGATTCATAAAGAAAGAAAAGGACCTGTGACTTTCCTATTCTTGGCAAGGTTAAAAGTGGCCTTTCTCCCCTGTCCATCAAACCTCCTTCCCTTGACCTTACCTAGAAGCTTCTTGTGAAGGCCATGATTTTTTCCTTACCATTCTGTGCTTTGGGTCTGCTTATTCTAAATCCGTGAGTAAATGTATTTAATCGAGCAAGCTGATTACTTCCTTTTTTCTCGTAATAGCAAAGAGCATGCTACCAAGAACAGTACACTAAATGCTTCCCAGATCTGTCCATCATCTGCTATAGAGAACATTTGATTTACAGATTCCTAGAACCCTAGAAATTGAAATTATACAAAGCTTCACCGGAAACCAATTACTACAGCTAAACAAACCTGGAGTCAGGCATTCATTCCTCTGTCATCTTCCCAGTGGCACAGGGAATGACATAATCCTCCCAGGGAAATGCAGAGACAGGTGTTTTCCTGAAGATAAACTGACCCTGTCCTGCAAGGAATGGGCAGGAGGAATCCACAGGGTTTTTCTTCATCTGTGAACTTAACAATAAGAAACAGCAAGACCCCCAAGCAATTTTATATCAGTCAAGTTAAATTCTGGGGCTGGGTTTTACAGAAAGGAAGGTCTTACAATCGTATACACTGTGCTTTTCTGTGGCATTATAACCTTTAAAAAAAAAATCTAACAATGTGTAAGCTATTTATGCATCATTGTCAAGTCAGCTAGAACAAGTATATTTTGTAATCTCCAATCAGGGTTTGCTCTTACAGGAAAGCAACATTCTCTAGGTTAGAAGTGGCAAACAGACTAAAATAACTTCCTGCAACTCAGAGACAGAAGAATTCTTTCACCTCCACATCGTATTCTGAAATACTTTTTCTAATGTCAAGTCAGAAAATGGATGTGGTTTATTTGCCAGAGATAAGTGTCATAGATAAGTCTGAAAGTGTCAGCTGGTAACACATATCTAGCCCATTGCATGAAGCCAGGGATGTGGCTGGCATTCTGTCACAGCTACACATTGGGTGGAGCTGGTTGGGCGAAAGAAGGTGATATTGTTGCCATCCCTGTGCAAAAATGTGCCATCTACAAGGCAGTAAATTGCTTAAACATTTAATTAAAAGGGTGTTTTGTAACCTGCATGTTTTTAAAAATACACATTTGTTATACGTTTAATAAAAGCCACTTATATAGGCTCTATGAGTCTGTAATTGTTTTATGTGCATAATTTCTAATCTGTTTGATTACTTCAGCAAAAAATACACACTAGTGTAATGTGGTTTAATATAGTTTTATGCAGTGCTGTTTTATCTTTTTCTAGTTATTCACAGAAATAGCCAACGCTGAGGTTTCTATTAGAATTCTCCACTAGATCCTCTCTCGATTTAACGTGAATCCTTCCTAAAAATACTGCTATTAAAAGCTATCGCTGTTAAAAGCATTTGTATTTTTGGTTAGAATGGCCCAGGTACTAACTGCATCCACATAAAAGGCCTTGGACTTTTCTGGGACAGAATTATCTCAGGATCTTTTAGGAAATACTGATATGACAGCTCCATTCTAGTCATTGGAAAAGTAATTGATGCTTTGTGAAGTTTCAGCCTGGGCTAACATAGATGACTTCTTGTCATCATCTCACCTATCGGGCTCCTGAATGAAGCCCTTCTTCACACAGACATGACAGAGAGCACACACTGACAAATTCTGCCTTCATTGTAAAGGTGAGAAAGCATTCCTTATATTTATATGCTGGGGTAAAATGAACCAACAAACCTATCAGACAATAACAGCATGTTAACAAACAAGGCATGTATAAGAGCAGCTGTTTTGACCTCAGCATGGTAGCTCACCTTTAATACCTATACTCAGAAGGCAGAGACAGGAGAATCTCTTAAGTTTAAAACCAGCCTGATCTACATAGTCAGTTCCAGGCCAGTGACACCTTGTCTCAAAAATATAAAAAATACTTTAAAATGAAAAATAAAAAGGTTTTCTTTCTCCATCAAGTAATTTTTGCCTTAATGAGCTAAAGCCATAAATACTTTCCTCAGATATCTAAGTGCTGACCTAGAAGTTCACTTCTGTTTTAGATCATTAAATGCACAGATTGGCTTTATCCCCCCAGTCTCAGTCACTTGCTAACTGCAGACTGTCCATCTGCTTGAGAGGTGCTGTTGCCTTTTGCTTCACCAACAGCCTAGTAACTGAGAACTACTGTAAGTGAACCTCAAGGATTAGACCCTGCTGGCTCCGCACCTTCTACCCGCAGAGATCTTCCCATCCAATTCCCTCTTTACTTTGATGCCATTCACCTGTTCCTAGTTCTCCTGACATAATTTTACATCTTCTAATCAAGGTATATAAAGGGGGGCATAAAATCATCAAATAAACAATTCATGTAGGTTTTATATGAGCTTCATAATAGTTTTTGCCAACTTGGGAGTTCATCTTTAAAAGTGAAAGTGGTAGTCCATGTTCAGACTACTGTGAATAACTTGAGGATGCTTCTATCTAGGAAACCTTGCCCCAATAACGAATCCTCTACAGGGGAAGAAAATCATTATCTTTAAAGAGTCCCATGAGGGTTACCTGTAACACCTGAATCTGAACTGGCAAATAACATTGCTCTAAAACAGAAACCGAGGTAAAGTGATGCAAGTCTGTACTGATCTCTTACTGGAAAAGCACAACAGAGATGACCAGACAGCCATGCACATATAGTACAAGCAGCACGAACTGAAGGCAGTAGATTCTTTCTTTGTCTGGCATGAAGTGACGAGAAAACACTTCATGGGGCTGGGGGTGGATTCTTGGAGGAAGTGTGAGGACAGAGTTCATGGTGGATATGATTAAGATATTGTACACGTGAGATTTTTAAAGAACAAAGAAAGTTAAAACACATTTTATTTAAAGAGCATGGGTTTAAAAAATTGAAGACTGCCTTACCTTGAGGATGACTATGCCAAATCAACAGATAGAAACCCAACTTCATACCGACTTCAAAGCTAGCTTAGTACTATTCATACAAACTTATAAACAGAGTTCAAAACCCAAAAACGCCTAACGTCTCTCGGGCAACCCTCACCCATTGCTAAAGCAGAGTTACAGAAACTTAAAATGTTCCTGATAACTCCAGATGTGATCACAGTTGATATTGAGGGTAGTCAAAGAATCATTTAGCATAAATTTGGTTCCAATTACCTATAAGAGAAGCTGCTATATTCTATTTATCTCATTTCCAACTAAACTTAGCAATACAAAATTATAAGAAAAGGAAAACTTGCAAAGTTGCCTAAAAATATTGGTCAGCCAGTCAGCCTGGAGCATGCCAACATGTGAGGGGCTGGCATCAGTACCCATAAGGTGGTTTCTGAGTCTGGGGACATTCAAGTGAGACAAACTATTACTAAGTATTAGTCTACTTAGGAACAAGTTTCCCCATCTAAATGCACAGGCATGCATCTTTGAGTGACTATACCTCTGCGTCCTCCAAAGCTCATGCTACAGGGAGACAATGTGCTGTGATCATAGCATTGAGAACAAAGAGAATCTAAGCAAATGAACTGTTAGTAGGGTGTTCCCGCACTCATCACAGCAGAGAAGTAGACAGTGTAGGACAGTTATCGGTAGAGAGGAGAGGGGAGCGTTTGCCCCCAGCAAGCAGAGTATGCAGAGCCGTGATCACAGGACACATCTAAGGCACAGCAAGGCTTGGTGAGCTGCTAGCGATCCAAGTGCATCCTGGAGAGGGGATCAGAACAAGAAGGGTTCTGTGCCTGGGATGAAGAGAAAAAAGACTCAAGCTGAGAACTGTAATGGGCGGGTGGCAGGCCTACATAGACTTTAAACAACCAGCATTTGAAACTTCATCTTCTAGGAAATGGGGAAAACAGAAAGGATATGAACAGAAATCAGAGCATTATTAGGTTGGCTATTTGGGAAAAGTAATCTGGCTACCAACAACAGAATAAGATGATGGGGGGAGAAGGAAAGCAAGAGCCAAAACTAAGTTAAAATGAGCATATTTGTAATTAGCATATAATTGATTTGAGGGTTTTCCAAATATCCCAAACCTGCATGAACTCCATCCTACAAATGGAGGACACTTCACCATCACACTGTCCTGTGTCTTCATATAACACATCATCATCAACATCACAAAACACAATTATGACCATAAACCACAATTACATTGATCCCATGTAGGTACATGGAAAAATATGAATATGCTTATCAATGCATCCCATGGAATAAGATGGACTTTTTCACAAAATATCAAACTGTTAGTCAGACTTCACTGAAGTATTCACAAAATTACTCCTTCAGAAGAATGCTTTAACGATTGGAGAAACTGGAGGTAAAACTCCTCGGAAACCTTTTGCTGTTACTTTCTACAAGGTCACATTTTACAGTCCTGGCTGACCTAAAACTCACGATGTAGACCAGGTTGGCTCTGAACTCAGAGATCTCATGTCTCTGCTTTCTAAGTCCTGGTAGTAAGGGCAAGTGCTGGAATTAAAAGTGTACTCCATTGCTCCTGGGAAGACAATTCTTTATACATATTGATATATATTTATTCTTTAAAGGCATGATTGAAACATTACCCTCTGTTTCTGCCATTATAGTACCCAGCATGCAGAGTTTTCCTTCATTACCAACGAATTATATATAACCTGTTTTCTTCTCGGGCTAATTTACTCTACTGATTGGAAGTGATAAAATCGTCTGTCTACAGGAGACAGAGACACATCTTCAGCCTGAGCTTCTCTTTCCCCAATGTCTCTCTGTATCAAAGCTCAGGGATTTCATCCTTATTCATTATCTAAGCCTGCTCTTTGTATTTGGAGATAGCTGGGGTAAAGAAGATTAAGACGGCATATTGTCCCTTGAGGTTGACTGTTGTAGTGCCCTGATCACCAGCTGGTCATGGGGGAATGAGGGGAACCTGTGTTCATTAATCACGACAGTGGCCTACTACAGAAACACCTGCTGACTTGCATTCCTTTCATTGCAAAGGGTCAGTCAGTACACTTGGGAATAATTTGCCACCACATAAAATTTATATTATTTTATGTTCTCTGGACATTGTGCAGGTTCATCATTATATCTCAGCAACAGCTGGTTCATAGTCTCAATTCATCTCTCTCCCTGCAAAAATAAAAGCATACCAAGTTAAGGGGAGACCAACACTTGAAGTCCCAAACATCTTTTTCAAGTAAACCTTCTTGTAAAACCACCTAGGGAAGATGCCAACACTCTGCCACTTGAGACGCTACTTACAAAGTGATTGAGTACACAGGAATCGGATGTATACAGCATCATCAGCTTTCAGTATACCCTCATCCTACTCATGGAAAATTCCCAAGAGACCCTTCGAAGGCATTCCTATCTCTTGGGCTAGAAACCATAGCAGGGAGCCTGACACACAGCAAGGAGTTGATTTCATCCAACAGTAAATCCTAGATCTTTATCAGGGTAGATAAGCATTCAACTACTGGGGGCAACAACTGGAAAACATAACTTTTTTATCATTCGGTGCATTTTTTCCTATAAGTATGTTATTATTTTTAAATGGCTCAGACGTTCCACATATTGACTAGAGCCATTCAGATATTTCAGTATGTATGTAGAATGCTACATTTCTAAATATATTTGGGTATTATAGGCCAAAGAAGCTGAATGGGAGATGTTCATCAGAATATCAAATCAATGAAGGATGACGGTAGGCTGAGGACGCCTGGAACGGCAGTGGGCTGCAGGTGATGGCATTCTGTGCTACACTCAGAGTCGTTAAGAAAAGGTGTCCCAAGTGCTGCCACCATACACACTAAGATTGCTGTGAGGAGACGGCTATAGTCATTGGCTAGACAGCAGTGATCATGTTAGTGTGTATGTATGTATATGTATGTATATATATTATATATATATACACACATACACATTGAGGTGTATAATATATACACCTCAATGAAAAGATCATGCCGTGCTCCTGAAATACATATAGTTTTCATTTTAAAAGACACAAGTGAGATATTTGATACTGTGTGAAACACAAACTTCAGCCCTTGAAAGTCTAAATTCTTCATTCTGAGGACTACTGAAATGACTCGCAATTAAATCTGGTGCTCTGGAAAAGAAAACAGGAAAATGCCAGGGGGTACCTTAACTGAGGATGCGGGAAGATGCCACTAGCAAGGGGAAAGGAGGAAGTGGGGAACAATAAGGATGTTTGAAAAATCCATAGGGACATAGATTAAGTTATGTTTACATGAAAATATGTAAGTGTAAACAAGCATACATTTAATATAGGTGAATATATATATAAAATACATAATATATTAATATATATTACATATGCATAAGTGTAAGCATATACTCATCTAATATATGTGAATACAATTTAATATATAAAATACATATTAATATAATATTATAAATTACATTTAATGAATACTACATTTTAAATGATGTGTTGGTATGGGGTAATAGTTTCCCAAAGAGCCATAAACTTTCTAACAAGTTCCCTAGTAGCAGGTATGGGAAACCTCCATTGTTGGTGGTCAAGAAGGCCTAAGATACTCCCAAAACAATAGAGTTTATTGTCATTGCCTTCAGTTGTTTCCCAAAACTTGATGTTAAGACTCTATTGTTGAAGACATCATGCAGTGGATACACACACATTGAAGAACTGATCTGGGACTGACATGAAAGATTCCTCCCTGTACATTAGTCCTCAAAGGACCCTAGGGTGCTATGTACAAGCTGAGAAAGTTATAAAGCAAGCAACGGTCTTACCCTATTCTAATGCTTTTGCACAACAATGCCCAGCATACAAAGATATCTTCAAGGGTACAGTAGTAGCTTACATTGAGAGAGTAACCAATAGCCATCAAGTTGGACTTAAGACACGCCTAATACAAGAAAATTCATGCCTAGTCCTGTAAATGTTGACAACTTCTTATGACTAATAAGGCTATGCAACCTAAAGAAGAAACTACCATGGTCACTTCCCTAAACTAGTATGATTTCTAATTGCATTGTATATAATTATCCAGATACCCACATATAAGCATGGCTCCTACCCCTACATTAACAAAGCTTCTTTTTATAGCAGATGAAGTGTAGTGAGAGTTTTAGGTTCCTAAAAACCCAGTAATGTTATGTAAGGATGTTTTTTGTTTTAATCCCAGGTATGGGATGTGGGGCTACTTCAGATTAGCCACACGTTTTGCCTCTTGTGTGCTCTAGCTGGGCTGGGATCCTGCCAGCTACAGATAGTTTAATTCTGAGGAGTCTAGAGAGGGCAAAAATGCTGGGACCCAGAAAAAGATGGCTTCTGAAGGAGGAGGAGGGGAAGGAGAAGACGGAGGAAGAGGAAGAAGACATGCTGATCCTCTTGCTGGTTCCTGGTCCTGCTGCTGCTGTTGCTGGTGGTAGAGAGAAACGAGACAAGAAGATGTTGGAGGTATGAAAAGATGAAGACTGGACTTGCCCCACGGAACTCAATTCCTCTATTGAACAGAAAGTAGCCTCAAGAGACCTACTCCCCCTTTCCCTTCTAATTTTCTTTCTCACCTATGTAGTGTTGGGGGGGGGGGGTAGAAGGGATTAGACCTCTCTAATGGGTTGTAAGGGATAAAGAGGTATATAAGAACATAATAAAAGTAGAACTTTTTTTTTGGCAGAAATTCACAACCAGTCAAAATCCAGAGAAAAACTAATCAGTAGGTACACAATCCCAACTGATGAATCGCCAATGCAATTCCTACACTTAAGGCTCAAGGAACAACTAAGGAAAGATGGTAGGAGAGAGACAATCAGAAGACCTGACATGGCAGCATCTTCTTCACATGACATGGAAACTACATCTGAAATCTCAACAATATAGTTACCTATACAGTACCAGCCCAATAACAATACTGACTGATGGGCCAACATGTATGGGGAAACCTCACAAGAGCCCATCACTACATGACAAGTTATAGACAATCACTGCTGAGAGAGGAAGATTTAGTCTTCTCCAGAATCAAGCCCCTTCATATGGTACCCAATCCCAAGTGGGCAGCTCTAAACACACATATAAGCAACACTAGAACTCATGTGATTATAGTTTGCATGTGTGTCTGTATGTGTGTTGTATGTAACTCTAACAACTAACAAAGGAGAAGTGATGAACAAAATAACATCAATCTCTTTATATTTTTCATCCCACCCAGAAACCAAAAACATCCAACCACAAGTAATACTAGCCCTGAACATGGAGTACATACAGAACTCACTGCTGGAGTAAGCCTGGCTTTCATGGGCATCATACATGGCTACCACTTGGAAGAGCCCAACTTTCCCACAGTAAATAAAGAAAGCCACTGGTAAAGCAGTCATCCTGGTCATTCCTTTGGCTCTGCACCACAGGCCAAGCTCCTGACATTCTTAAATTCTTTGTTCACAAAGACAGCAATTTGATGAGCATTCAGCAGCATCTCTGAAAGACGACATTATAATTGTCACCCTCTGGAAAATACAGGCGTTTCCTCCCCTCCCCTACTTGAGTAAAACTCTAAAGAAGCAAAATATGTGACTTCCTAAGAAAGACAACAGTACACAGGAGAAGTTATTTTGAGTGTCTTATTTTAATAGAACTCAAAATGACCTGTATTCCTGAACCGAGTAGAGAGTCATAAGAGGAGAAAATGGAACGGCAGCAATAATGAGAGCCTGCACTGGAGGCACTGAGAAGCGGTGCCGCACTGTGGTCAAGGCTACTCAGCAAAAGCTTCAGAAATCTGTCCCAAGAAGCAGTGGCAAGCATAAAGCCCATTAGACTCAAAAGGACAGTGACAGCAGTGGAGACTGGAACACAGCAATGAATACACAGCACAGGAGTAACAGATAAAAGAGACGACAGGACAAAGAGTTATAAGAGAATTCAATTTAATGGTTTCCTTAGACAGTCATGCTCGGTGGCGCACACCTTTAATCCCAGCATTTGAGAGGCAAACATAGGTGATCTCTGTGAGTTCAAGACCAGCCTGATCCACACAGCCTGTTTTAGGTCAGTCATATCTAAAGAACAAGAAAAAAATATGGTCTTCTAAAAGAATCAACTCACTGTCCTGGCCTTTTAAAGGAAAAAGACTATAAAAATAAAAATAAAAATGGTTCTTCAGCAAGTCAATCTCTTCAGTGTTAATTTATTAATTTGAAGGGAGAGATAAGTGTTCCAAACACCACTATAAAAATCTCCCCTCACCTAGATGCTGCATATTTATAGGTCTATGAGAGAAACTGTCATAATTTAGAAGATTGCCTACTGACCATGAAAAACACAAAATAACAGAAAGACTTCGGAAATCAAAAACAATAGAAAGACCTGGGAAATCAAAAGTAGAGAGATGAGCTGTACGTTGTTGTTAGAATACTGTTACTGCGACACAAGCAGCCATTATCAGAAAAACCTAGCTCAGGACTAGGGTGCCACTCAAGCAGGTGGCTGCAAGTTTGAATCCCCAGACTCACACAGAAATCCCTGAGCTCCTGTGGCAGAAGCTCTCCTGATCTGGTGGGCATCTGCATTGGTAAGGTCACAAGGGACCCATTCACTTCTGCTAGTCTATGCATTGGGAATCCAACTGACACTCGATGGGTTATTTATTAGCTATGCTAATGCAATCAATCAGCTTTCAGAGGAACCCTGCTGGCCCAGAAGCATGAGGGGGAGAAGGAGAGAACAATGAAATGTTCACGCATCTAAGCTTTGATCTATTAGATGTCGATATGCAACTTAACACTTGAAGGGCAGGTTCGGCTGTAGGATGCTGTGAGTAAGAGGTGAATCAGTGTAATTCCCTATCATGACAACTTACTCAGAGGATTTGAAAAATTTATTAAAAGGATAATTAAACAGATGTAGATGGAAACTTTCACAAGTCTGTCAATAAAACATACACATTTTATCTCTAATTTCCATGAATCATTAACAAGGAATTGATCCTATATTAAGCCACCAAGGAAATCTTATATCTGTATGTCCTTTATTCCAAAATCTAAGATCAAAACAAAGAAACATCTGCTTTTTCTATGAAATGCTCCAGACCCCTTAGAAATTTCAAACTATTTTGTTTATAAAAGAAATTAGTGCAGTTTTAAACAGCAAGCTGTAAATGAGAATCTATTAATACTATAGATGTAACAAGTTAAGGCACACCACAGCAAGAGCAACATGAGTGCCACTTTACAGTCCCATCCCAAGCCCCAAGTGTCCCAAACGCCCACTTTACTGATGAAGAAACTGTGATGATACTATATTTATCGCAATATCTCACCGCCAGAATACAAGGGAGATGGGCTCAGGTTCTACATTCATCACAATGGAAATTTCCCCCAGCTTCTAGGAATGAAGGTTAATTAAATAAATGTAATTACATGGAATTGAAATACATGTAAACAAAGAGAAAACACAGCCAAGCAAACAAATAGAAAAAATTAATATATGTCCTAGAAAAAAAAAATAGACTCCGTAAGCAAGCCTTGTTCACCTCATGGTCCGTGGTGATGATCCTAATTTATATTTATGGAACTGGTTCTTCCGACACTTTGCCTGAAATTAGGACACACTAATGCGTAACAGCTAGTGACATCTGTCATAACTTTTGATGTTGAGTGTTAGATTTATTCTAGCCTATGACTTCTGGTTGGGGGAATGGGGGAACATGGAAAGCCAGGAGGCAGTGGAACAGGATATATATATAGATGTGGCCTAAATTGGATGGGCAAGAACAAGGGAGATTTATGGCCCCTTTTATCAGTCACATACATTTTCTCAGACAGAGGACATTTTGAAACACTCTTAATAGTATATGAAGTCACATTCCCTACTAATAGCCTCTGGCAATGGGTGCCTATATTAAAAATCTATATGCAGAACTTCAGATACAGATATTAAGTTTTTTGTAAAGTTGAGTTGGGAGGGACGGGGTCACTGCATAAGGCAAGGAGTTAATGATACTAGGCTCTACCAGCAAATGACAAGAGAGAGGATTACCACTCATTGAGAGGAACTGCAGACTATCTTTAGCTCTTATTAATGCTTGGCATGAATATCCAAATTCACTATCTTCCAAACTGGATGCATGCACTTGTACATATGTGAGCATCCGCGTGTGCGCGCGCGCGCGCACACACACACACACACACACACACACAAACACACACACTCATTCACTCATGCTCTTCAGATCTGGAAGGTTGAGCCTCAATAAATATTTGCAGGGCAAACAGGTCGCAGGCTCAGTCCAGCTAGAGAATCATTTTCTGGCCCTTCTGAGACAGTTTAGCTGCTTAGGCCCTGAGAGCTGCTGTGCTTAACTTCCGCAAAGGGTTCTTAAGACAAATCCTTCTCTAGAGATTTGCTAAATCATCTGAAGAAACCATTTCACTCTTGGCTTTTCACCCTGACAGTTCTTCCCCGCTGAGATGTCTTTAAACACTCGCATTCACACTGGAACGAGAGGAACTATACATTATGATGACTATGAAAACCCTGCTCCTTAAATGCCACCCGGTACCCAGCCAGCTCTTTTGAACTTTACAAAGACAAGATTTGAAATTCTCAAATGTTAAAATGAGCCCCATTCAAAACGTAATTATGCAGAGTCAGTTGAAGTAGACAAGTGAGTCCTCATTCCTGAGAACATTTTTTTTTCCAAAGAAACAACCCCCCACCCCGCCAAGATGGATAATAATATAAAAATTCTATAAAAGGCATAAAAATGAGCCAGGACACCTGGGGGGAAGCTAAATGCTGTGTGTTGTAAGCCTGTTTCTTCCCCAGGGTTATATACCCGACTTATGGGTAAAGATATTAAATTTATATTTAATGAACTTTTCCAAGCAATCTAGACACATGCTGAGAGTTTTCAGACCCAAGTTTACATGGGAAAGCAACAAACTATGTTAAGCCAATGAACACATATCCTGCAACGTCAGTGAAGTGGAGGTAAAACACAATGGGAAACCTGAGTATGTTGGTTGTGTTTTAGCCATTAGTGTCCCCTCGTGTCCCTAAGACAGAATATCATAGAAATCCCTCTTCTGGGGATCCCCTAAAAACACATGTATTTGAGAAGCTATTCTTCCTTATGGTAGAATTCTGACACACTCACAACAGGGCAGTTTGATAATTAAAGTGCCAAAGAGGCCTTGGTTTACGCTTCTCCATCACCTCCAGGGCCACTGTAAAGTATTAGTTACTTTCAGAAAAATTGCCCAATAGAATTTCTTGGGGCTCTAGGTTTTAGAAATGCAGTTACATAGTTTCTTGGCTCCTATGCCTGAACAACCCCATAGAAGAGCAAAGCACAGTCAGAAGCTATTCACAGTGTAGCTGTTCAGGAAGCAGATAGCATTGTGAACCCAAGGCACAGTTGGAAAGGTCCATCCTCAAATAGTCACCAGCCAGTCCCTATCTCCTAAAGGTTTCACAGTTTTGCAGAGCACCATGCCACTAATCTACCACCCACTTAAAAAAAAAAAAAAAAAACAGAAGAAAACAAACAAAAAACAACAGCTACAGCAAAACACTCAAACCAGGAGCCTGTGTGGTCGCTTTTCAGTCAAACTATAATTCCACTGAGGATGCACAGTAGAGTAAGCATCTTCAGTCTTAAAGTCATACCACCTGAAGCCATCCTGAAAAATCTTCACAATTCTGTAGTGTATTGTAATGAGCGCAGCAAAATAATCCAAAAATCTAGACATTTTCCCACACCCATAAATTACTTTTAAAGTTGGCTTTACCCAACTAGTTTAGGAAGTGCTGTTCCATTTGGTTGTCTACCCTTAGACTTTGAAGACTGAAGGCTGACAAGAAGACGATGGGTTACTCCAAACTTGGTTAATGTAGTGAAGGAATGTTACCTCCATCTGTAGGACAAAAACATCTTCCTCAACAACAGGCATGCTGAGGTCCTATAGTTCTCAGCTGTCCTCCTCATTTAGGACTGTAGATATGACAGTTTCTCAAGCCTTATTAATTCTGGGAGTTTTCCCCAATGATCTTTGTAATAGAACGGCCTACAGAGCAAGCAGATACATAACACAATAAACTTTCATGCCCCACCAGTGCAGAGAGAGCATGACTCAACCTTGCAAACCTCAGCTGCTCACATGCCGTTCTTTCAGATTCAGGCATGCTCTGGCTTTTTCTCATGCTAAAAGCTAAAATTCTGCCTTGAAGGAGAAAGGATGATGCACAGCCTGTGAATGACCTTCAGCTGCAAGCTTTTGCTGAGTTCTGTGGGGCCCCTGAGTCCACTGAAGAGCCCCCGGGACATCTAGGAAACACTTCAGAAACCAGTTGAAGACTCCAAACCCTTTCTCCCCGTGGGCAGGCCAGGTCAGGTGACTAAGAGGTATGGAAATAGAACAAAGGGGCACATTTTGTATTCCAGGCATTTGATTCAATATGGGACAAGTCTAAAAGACGGCTCTAATTTCACAGGCACTCCCTATATAATGAGCTGAGGACTCTGTCAACCTCCCCATCTGTAGCCCTGCCTTCTCCTTCCCCCCACCACCCCCATAAAGCTGAGTCCCTGGGTGTGTTCCAGTACACACACTCTATCAGTTTGCATCTCAGAGTCTATGTATGGGCCAGGAAACCCGACAAATGCAAGTCACATTAAATGGAAAATTGGAAGAAAAATATTAAATGTTCCAACTAGCCAGTCAACAATATACTTTAGGTAATATTTATCTATTAAACATCATTTCCCAGTTTTGTCTGGGACTGCATAAACACTCAGCAGTTTGACCTCACAACTTTTGGATATGAAAAAAAAAAAAAATTAAAAAACCAGCACAGCATTATTTCCATTCCACAGCTGCTGTGTCCTCTGGAGTTTATGCTAGTGGTAGGCAGGCTGACCATATGGCATACACCTAACACAGCGACATCACATGCTCAGCAAAGAACAGCTTCCAACCTTATTGTGTTTGCAAAGACGCCCTCATCTATAGCAGTGACAGGAGACTTCTTTTAAACATGTCAGTCCAAATGGAATCCCCGTGATAGAAACCCTTCCTTATCCCAGTGTCGAAGAGAGTGCCCAGCAAATTACTGACACTCAGTGTTTGTTGAATAAAAATGAAAACATTCCATGGAACTCAGCTTCTATGGTCTCTTTAAGGATGGCTATTTCCTGGCAGTGTAATTAGACAACAGAACCCCTTCAATTTTGCTTCAAATAGCAGTCATGATGATACACATATAGGTTTTTTTTTTATATATACATACATATATATATGTGTACATATATGTGCATATATATAATACTACATATACCATTATTTATCATATATCACATATCATATATCACATATCACATATTGTATATCATATATCATATATTATATATTATGTGTATTAAATAATTCACTTAAAAAGTTGTGCTACACTGAAGAGAAATGCTAGGTGTCTATACCCAGCATTGCTGTAATATATCCATAATGCACCAGAGGGGAACATTTCAATGTTTAAAGTTAAAGAAATAAATAGTGATTTTTTTTATTACAGTCACAAGTATATTGCCATAAGTTGGCAACTGGAAGAAATGACTGCCCATAAATTTACTGTATGTTATGAGCACTGTTTTAAATGGCTATGAAGCAGGTATCTGCTAGAGGCCTGTACAAACGCGGAAAGGTTCATAAAGATATAAATGAACAACGAAGCTCCATCTTAGATCTTGTAATTTAAGATCCAACAGAACACGGAGGTTTTACTTTTAATTTGAGTAATAGGCTGAACTGCATTACCTGCTACTATAAAGATAATTGTGCAGTGTATCAATTCGCCACAATGACTAACAAAGACAGTTTGCTGTATTATTACTGTTGTTTTCAAAGCTATATGCCCACCCCCCCAACACACACACCGAAAAGGCAAAAGATGGGTACACTGGGATTCTTAAGGACTTGGTGTAATCAGAATCAGAAAAGCAGCTTTTAATGGCATTCAAGTGACTGCCCTTAGAAAACCGGTCCTTGGCTGAATTAAATGATTGCTTTGACTCAATGTGGGGCAGCCAGCTAGCACTCCTGTCTTTGAACATTTAGTAACAAGTGCAATCAACCTCATTTCCAAAACCTGAGATGCAGACTAAATACCTTATAACATGGCTAAGTTTACAACAACGAACAGCTAAATATAAATAAATAAATAAATAAATAAATAAATAAATAAATAAATAAATAAATAAAATATAAAAAATTTAAAAAAAAACTGAGCAAAAGTACATTTGAGAAAATGCTTAATGTCAGATGGGTGGGAAGTGGGTTAAATCTCAGAAGCATTGGAATGCATTCTCTCTCAGATTCTTCCCTTTCTTTCCCTTCTTCCTTAATTTCACCACTGCATCCACAAGAGAAACATTCAACGAACAACAGTTCTCCTTGGAGCTGTGATAGTTTGCATATGGTTTGAGTGGGTCCCATATGCCTGAAGTTCTGTTGTCTCTACAATGTCCACACTGAGAGCAGTGAAACCTTGGAGTAGAGCCCAGTAGGAGGTGATGTTGTCATGGGGCAGAAGGGATGCCACAGGTCATGGGACTAGATTGTTAGCATAGAGTGAGATTCTAGGAAGCACAGCATTCAGCAACCTCATATGTCTTTTGGTTCACCATACATACACACATACTCCCACACTCCCACACTCACTCACATTCACACATATTTTTCATATTTTTCCATCTCACACAGACTCTAACTATGATACATGGTTGACCATGTGTTGACAGATGACACAATTCCCTGAGTCTCCCCAGCTATGATACAGATAGATACACACACATACACAAACACACACACTCACACACTCACTCACATTCACACATATTTTTCTGGCTGTGCATGGTTATAAATGACTTTGATCCCAGCACCCAGGGGGCAGAGGCAGGCAAATTTCTATAAGTGTGCACAAAAAGTTCCAAACCAATTGGAGATACATGGTAAGAATCTGTCTCAAGACAGAAACTGGATGGGGGGAGGGTGGGGGTGGGGCGTGCCCTTCCTATCCATCACCTAGCATCACATAGTTGACAAACAGCAACAAAGATAGAATAAGACATTATCTAGCTGTAAAAGCTAAAACCCTATTCGGTACCACCTAAGATCTCTCAGACTTCAGTGGTCTCAAGGTAACAGCAATCTGGACAAAGCAGGTGGTTTTAAGTGTAGGCCAGCCCCTTCAGCTTCACTGACCTGAATCTCTTCACCAAGTGTAACCCTGAACTCCCTTACTAGCTCCTCATGGAGTTGGTTCCTATGGAACCAGCACCCTTGGGTTTTGATTGCTCAGGCTGGGTCAACCAACTGACTCAAGCATCTGGCCACAGCACAGGAACACACAGGAGCATCAGAGGTAGTCCTATAGTACCAGCACAGCAGGGGAAGAAATGGTGGTAAGATAGCCCTGGCCTGACACCAATCAGTAGGGATTAAGAAGTTGAAACAGGCTTTGTTCACAGTACAAAGGCCAGCTTAGCTTGGTTAAGGGCACTCCAATGTTCCTACAATAATCAAATCAACTGGCACATTTCTCAGAATGAAACTCCATTATTACCTCTGACTAGATTGAAAACTTTACTATGGAAAACAATTTCAGATAGGTTTATAAAATTCTGGGTCTATGTTTTTTAAAGTGACTATACCCTGGGAGTTTTAGGAAACACAAATTGTGTTTGGCAATAAAAAAAAAAAAAAAAAAAAAAAATCAGCTGTCCAATGCTACCGTCTCGGAAGCCTCATTTAAAATGTGTTCTATGCTAAATAAGGCCAAAGGTTATAGTTCTGTTTATTTCTGTAACTAAAATCATCAGACAGACTTTTAAAAATAATTTGCCAGTTATTAATTCAATGATCTCCCTTAGACACCACAGTTCAACTAAAGAACATTACATCCTTGTGGCCATTTGGCTCATGGCTCCAGCACTGCGCCTTCTCATCCCATCCCGGGGGAAGCTCTGAACTTCTCCCTTGCCTCTCCCCTGGTTTAAGAGGAATCCAACACTGGGTGCTTTGATTCTAACTCCTCTTGCAACACTCACTGTCCAGGGGTTCCTTTTAGGTGCTTCCTTTAGAACCCACCCACCCAAGTCAGAAGAGAGTCCATAGACACAAGTCCCTTGCAGGACCAGTGCGACCTGCCCTGAGAAAGCCTTGGCATCACTGACTTCGTCCCTGTTGACTCCAACCGCAGCCATTCCGGTCACTATCAGGCTTTCAGGTCCTTCCTGCTGAGGCCTCAGACGCCATGAACAGCCCTCAGCCTTACATTGTACGGAGCTCCTGGTCTACACAGAACACAGGAACATAATAAAACAGTTGGACCTCTAAGTCTGTGATAGTTTGATACAACAGTAATTGCAGCTATTATGTACTTTCCTGGTGGAACACGGACTAACCAGAAGCACATGCTTGGGCAGGCTGAAATTTCTATACTTTAATCTACGCATTCGACCACCTCCCATGCAGAACAAACACTTCATCCTTCAAATCTCAGGGGTGTTTACTGCATATTTTCCAGTGGTATTTGTCAACAAAGGAAAACATT
Source organism: Apodemus sylvaticus (assembly GCF_947179515.1). Lineage (NCBI taxonomy): Eukaryota > Metazoa > Chordata > Mammalia > Rodentia > Muridae > Apodemus > Apodemus sylvaticus. Next base: position 26,536,454 of record NC_067489.1, read on the forward strand.
TCAATTGAATACTATATTTGTGATTTATTATTTCAGCCATTTTTTCCAACAAAAAGGAACGAGCTTTTCTTCCAATAGAATACAACCAATTATCATTTGCTGTAAGAGACTGCACACAAGCTTCTTGGTACGTATCAAATTGTGTGAAATTATGTCAACTAGTAGAGTAAACGGTGACTTCAACTATTAAGGAAAGTAAGATCTTTACTGTTTTTGAAGTCTTATTTTATTAAAGAAACTTTAAATACTCACAGTTAAAAATTATAAAATCAACCCTCATGTACCCATAAGCTAAATTCAGCAATTATCAGAAAGTGGCCCATCTTTAGCAATATTTTCCACATGCCCAGGGTATGTTGGTGCTACTCCCAGACAGAATATCATTTCTGTATCTGCATGTATATCTAGCACAAGGCTCAACAGACTTCAACCTGGAGGTTAAATCCAGCCTGCTGCCTGATTTTATAATAAAGTTTTATTGGAATCCAATGATACACGTTCACTAGGGGATTGTCCATAACTGCTTCCTCCAGCAGTATTTTGGGCAGCTGAAACAGAGAACATATGGCCCACAAAGTCTAATCATTTCAGTATTCAATCCTCTTGTACAGAGCCATATTGGGGCAGTCTTGCACTTGGTCAGAGTTTGACTTTGGTCAAGGTTAACTTCTCCCAGTTAGCCAGGATCTTGCTCCACCTAGGGTGGAGCGCTCGCAGTAAAGGTTAAGTTCATTGTTCCTCTAGGTATAGGGATTCTTGAATTAAGCAAGTGACCCACCCAGCTGCCAGAGCAGTCAAGACGAAGACCTCCAAGAGAAGCTAGACAACTTCCACCGGAACTCAGCCTAGAGTCTGAGGAGAAGGGTTTGCCCTAACTGTTAAAAGGTCCGGCGCCATTAAAGTTTACGGCTTTGATCAGTAAACATTGACTTGGCCGCACGTTCTTTTCGCCCCTCTTCCCTATGACCCCAAAATTCTCTCAACAGGTAACCCGGTTTACATGTGGCTGCGGGCAGCTACATATTGGCGCCCAACGTGGGGCACCTGCCACGAGAGAATTTCCTAAGGTAGCCCTATCCAGCGAAGCTTCACAGAAAAAGGTGAAAATTAATAGTATCCACACGGTAAACAACATAGAAGTCAAAACTAGCGCTAGTGAATTCGTGTCTATTGTTGTGAGTACAAAGAAGAGATACAGTTTTTCAAGCATACTGTGTAGACCCAGCGCAGGGACTGCTTGGGTTGATAAGATAGAGAAATATAGAGAAAGAATTTGGTAGGCATTTGCCCAAAGCTCGTAAGAGCTGATTTCGGCGAAAAGAAAGGGGTTTTTAAAAATAGGCATATGTCCACAGCCTCTAAGAGCTGTTTAAAGAAGAAAATAGATACAATTGCTTAACAAGCACGCTTAACTTTCTGTGTATCTTTCCGTGTTTGTCCCGGTGCACCGACTGTCTGTCTATGTGTATGTTTATGTCCTCTCTGTGTCTTTGTGTGAATGACTGTTTCATGTTAAAAAGAAAAATTGGTAAAGATTACATCTGCTAGTAACCTCTTGAGCTAGCCACAGTTTGTGTGGAGATTGATTCAAAGCCACGCTGCAGCAGCGTAGCTCACTCACCCAAGACAGAAACATGGCTGGGGAAAAAGCCGCTCTTAAAAGCCCAGAAACCTCGAGATTTGAGAAGACCTTAGTTTGGCTTGTAAAATTCATGTAGTCGCTTTATACTTGCTTCTAATTAGTTTTAATGGTATAAGGCTTTACATTTCTTGACTTAAGAGTTATAAATTAATTAGTTATTATATAAAAAGTATAGTGTTATTAAGAAAAAGTTAGTTTAAAACTGGTGATTCAGTGTTAGAGCTATCTTAACTAACTACACGTGGCCTAACGCCACTCATGCCTTGTTCTTGTTTATAATTAGATTTAAAGGTATATTTTACATGTCTTGACTATAGAGTATTGGCTTAAGTCACTGGACATGATTTAAAAGGTATAATGTTATTAACAAAAGTTAGGTTAAGGCTGGTAGTTTAGAGTAGTCGCCATTTTGAACAACACACGTGACATGACGGTTAAGGCTGGTAGTTTAAGGTAGCCGCCATTTTAGACAACACGTGACATGACACAATCCAAGAAATACAGGCCTTTGAGACGCTCCTAAATTGACATAGTGTTTCATGTAAATCTTGGCCTGAAGATTAGACTTAATGAAGATTAAGATTTAAAATATTGTCTCTTTAATAAATTACACTGTTATACACTTGAACATAAGAACTGACAGACAAACCTTGTGCTGTAAATATGTGTTTGCCATTGATTTTAAAGAAAATAGATTGTTTAAAATTGAGATTTGCTTCCAAAATTACAATTGTGCTCTAATATTACAAGAAAACATTAAGTTACAATAAAAATCAGTGTGTCATTGGCTACAGTTTTCAGTTTACAGGCTCGTAATTGTTAACATTTTGTAATTAAGATAATTTTGAGAGTGATATAGCTATGGGTTTTAGAGGCCCATTGCCACTTTTCCACAAGTTTATAGGCTACAATGGTAAGAACAAAATTTAACCCTCCAAGATTAAAAAAGATATCTCTGTAAAAATGTATTTGATATCAAGTAAGTTCCTTTGACCATGAAATTACAGGTTTCTTTTGTTTAATCCTGTCTTAGTTAAAAGGCTCAGGTCTAGTCCTTGCCAAGGACTAAAGGTAGATCCTAGGACAGATAAAAAAAAAAAAAAAAAAAAAAAGTGTTTTGTCTCTGTTTTTATACTAGAAGTTAAGATCTTAAAATTTTCAGTATATAATGTTCATAGAATGTTTATTACAGGCCCTTGCTCCTATAGACTTTTAGAATTTTTAAGTAAATAGCTTTCAAAAGTTGTTAAGATATATTAATTGGCTTTATCTTATTTACCTCATTTTAAGCTTGCCACAGAAGGTCTTAAACCTCTGTTTTCAAGGTAAGAAACGTTTGTTCCTTGCTTCAAACAACAATCAAATTTATTATTAATGGTTGATCTATTACATGACAAACATTTTTAGACAAAATTAATAATTGTTATCCAAAAGATAATTTGTACTATCAGATCACATGTTTATTCCTTTAAGTTTCTCCCTGCTTCAACACAGATACCTGAATTGGGTGCTATAGCAGCTATTTTTAAGATGTTAAAGGTCAAGCTTTTAATAATAGAAGATATACATAGCTCATGGTTTATAATTGCTTAAAATTAGTCCATTTTTAATACTGCTAATTCTTAATTTCTACAGTTTATACTAATGTGATTTAAATTTCTAAGAACAAAAGATATGTTCTCTAAATGACTGTCCTTTAAGTATTTAAAATAATTTTATATTTTGTACACATCAAATTATAAAGATTTGTTCTTAATGTCCTCAATTTCTACCTCTACCACGTAATAGTGTTAATCCTAGAAGACTTAGTTATTACAGATAAATGATATTCATATTTCTAATTTAAAAGATTAAAAAAATATGTACATGTGACTAATGATTCATTTTTAGGCTGTCTAGTTACAACTGCTCTAACAGAAAAAACAACTAAAAATGCTATGTTTATTTTATATAATTACATAGTTATTGCCTATGTTATAGTTTATACTTTGTGTTCCAACTTAAATTAATAAAACAATATCTTCTTAGAAGAAAGAAGAGAGGGGAAATTGTGTCCCTGTACATATAATTTAAATTATGCTTACATGTTTTTAAAAAAAATTTTAAAATTTAGATGCCAAGAAACTCCTTGCTAAATGTATATGACATCTTGTAATTAGACATATTGATGTCTAGGTGAAATGAAGGAATTCACTTACTAACATATGCCATGATCCTGATTTAATATTGGGGGAGAAGACATGTCCTCTGTTTTTTCCACAGAATACTACAGAAGATATGCTGACTGTGTGCTTGCTGAATGCCCAGACCATGGTAACATAAGAGCTATATTGGGTATATGTTCTTGACTTACCTCAATTGTCAAATGTCCCAGGTTAGATAAATTGCCTAGCTTCAAGCTTTTAGACTTTGTGGGACAGAACATAGAGACTGTTAAGCTAGCTTAGGAAAAATTAATCTAAAGAAGAGTTAAAATGACTCTTCTCCTTATTGTGCTCAGCTGACTCAACCATAGACTGGTCTAGAAATAATTCCAATATTGAAGATTCCAATTTTAAAGATGGCTAACAATCTTCAGCCAGCTGTGTTAATTTAACATATAGTCTCCACTTTTCCTGAGAAGTAACAGCTTATTTCTTGATTCACAAGGCTACCTCTCCCACCTCAGAGGCCAAGCTTTGGGTCCTTAAAGTTGTTAATTTACAACTGAATTAGATACTTCTGGGACAAGTTAATCCTATTCCACCTTTAACTCTTGACCTTGTCTGTTAAGCAGACTGGCTGTCTCCACCCAGGCTCACCTAGATGGAGAGATTACATGTCTGTTAAAGACACTTACAGACCCCCCTGGCTTCAAAACTTACACAAGTAGATCTCCAAAGAGAGAGCCACATAGAACTCAGATCTATGTGTGTTTGTTTATGAACAAACATGGGTACCAGCGAGACGTGCGAGGCAAAGCACTACATGGAGAGGTGAATTTCTGCTTCTGAGTCCCCAGGAAGTACACCTAATTACATAGGAGTTAACGTCGAGAGGCTGTCCTTAAAATAATAAGGGAGCCTATTACCCCTCCTCTGAAAAAGACGTTATACAATATTTAAGAGGAATTACGGTCAATGCTTCCCCTCCTGGTTAAGGCCCGCCTTCTTATGAAGGATATTTATCCACTTGTTTTCTACCTCCTCGTGTTCAAATTAATAAAAAAAGAGAGGACATGTACAGAGCCATATTGGGGCAGTCTTGCACTTGGTCAGAGTTTGACTTTGGTCAAGGTTAACTTCTCCCAGTTAGCCAGGATCCTGCTCCACCTAGGGTGGAGCGCTCGTAGTAAAGGTTAAGTTCATTGTTCCTCCAGGTATAGGGATTCCTGAATTAAGCAAGTGACCCACCCAGCTGCCAGAGCAGTCAAGACGAAGACCTCCAAGAGAAGCTAGACAACTTCCACCGGAACTCAGCCTAGAGTCTGAGGAGAAGGGTTTGCCCTAACTGTTAAAAGGTCCGGCGCCATTAAAGTTTACGGCTTTGATCAGTAAACATTGACTTGGCCGCACGTTCTTTTCGCCCCTCTTCCCTATGACCCCAAAATTCTCTCAACAGGTAACCCGGTTTACATGTGGCTGCGGGCAGCTACACCTCTTACTAAACAACAGAAAAACAATACAACCTTGTTATTCCTATTGTTAAGTATCCAGGACCTTTGGTGAGGAGGTTGAAATATGTCCCTTGCAAAAAGGTCCATATATAAATTGGGTCATAATCTTAATTAGCTTCAAAATATTAAAAGTTGATATAAGCATAGGTAACATTTATTACTAACTATAGAGAAGAAAAACAGGGTCACTTCAAAATAATCAAGTTGATATATCAAACCTGATCCAGATATTATTATTTTACTCCCAAAATGGAAGAAAAATGTACATCCAGACCTGGACTGAAATCCCTTCTATTTCATATTCTTGGGCTTTCATGTGTTTGCCTTATCAGAACTGTTTGTAAGGCACTGTGTCTGCAAGAATATATATATATATATATATATTCTTGCATTTATATCCCTTCTGCTCATTTATGTGACCCAGTACCAAGTGGCCATCACCTAGTCATGCAGTAAATGCCTCTGGGCAGCATCAGCCTTACTTCTCATGTGGGAGAACTTCTGCACACAGGATAGTCCTCAATAACCTCAGGAAGCACAAGAGTCAACTGGCCATTTAGTTCTATATAAAAAAGAAAGACCTTACAGCTTTTATTATCTTCTAGATAAAAACTGGATATTTAACAAAGCTTGGCATGCACATGTGGATAATCACTGAAAATTAGTCTCCATATCTTTTTTAAATCCTTAAAATATTTCACATGAAAGATTAAAGACACCCTAAACAACCTACTACAAGCCCCACTCTGAAGGACAGCAGTTATCCAAACCCTATGTGTTTGTATATAAAACATCAGCAGTGCCAAAGGAAATAGATCAATGACTGATAAGCTCCAGCTGATGCTGTCAATTTCTCTTTAAATTCAATGCCTAGACTCTGTTCTCACTTTCCACACTTCAGCTACATGGCTGTGGTTTTACCTCAACCAAGCACTAGCTGACTCATAAAAATTCAGTCTCATTAAAAGGTTGGATGTTTGGGGGAATATATTTGGAAGGAGAGAGAGAATTTACCAAAATGAATATTAGCATTAATAGTAACAATCCTGTGAATATTAAATGATACTTTTGTAGCAGTTTTTGTCACACTGTAGTTTATATCTGATACTATATAAGTTGATAATAATTATCGTCTCATTTGTCCAATTATAAGCAGGTGTAGAATCCTCTTAAAAACCACAGGAAAGTCAGAAGTGGAATAGGGTCCTTAAGGGAAACAAAAGAAAACGAATTACCTACCAGATTCCAGTTCCTAAAGTCAGGTCACTTGGTGGGCATTGGCACAGATACTATAGCACTACCAAGGCTTACCATTCAAAAGCTCTCTTAACATACAAACATAGTTCATTGTAACTACTCTAAATGAGACACTGTTATTCCTCTTTGAAGTTCTATGGGCAATATAACACTAAACGAACACACTCCCCTAATTAATTGAAAGAAATAGACAATATTTTTATTATAATTCAATAAAAAATTTTATATTTTAAGAAGCAGCTTCAGAAGAAAGGGACCCCTCTTACTTATTAGAACTGCTAGATACATAGTTCTGGCCACCTCTATAAGGGGCTCAGAAGACAGAGTAGGAGCTCTTCGGCCTAACAGGTGGAATAAGTGTGTCTTAGACAAAGCACGCACAGAGACATTGAGAGGTAAAGTTTGAGTTTTTATGGCTGATGTATATAGGACAGGGTGACACCAAGCCTCACCTCCCAAGTCCCATCCCAAGGGCCCCACATTGTAGAAGAGAACTAAACCCTAGAAGTTGTTCTCTGATCCCCAGGTATGTGTTCTCAGTTCCCCTCATGAACACACAACGCAAACTAATTAATGCAGGTTTTCTTAAAAGAATGGAAGTGGAACGGTAGACTAGGGTAAAATTATATCATGAATAAATATGTGCTTAACGTTAAAGACATCAACAAAACACTTGACTTCTGTGAGCACTAAAGGAGCATCTGAAGATGGACTGGACTATGGGCTGTATGAGTACTGGGCTCACACCTTGAATGTAATTCAGAGCCCACAAATTGAAAGGTTGCTCCCCAGTCAAGGGCAACTCAAGGTAATAGACCTTTCTGTTTGGGCAGGGAAATCCTTGTGGAAGAGGTTAGAGTTGTGTGTATTCCCTTAAGAGGATAAAAGAAACCCTAGGCCCTTCTCCCTTTTCTTCGAAGGTACTATGGGGTGAACAGGCTCCTATTGTAACACTCTACTTAAAGCAATAGCCCCAAACCAAAAGGTCAGGTGATTGACGATAAGGTAATATCATTGAAAACATGATCCAAAATTCTCCTCACAATTAATTTTTCTGCTATATTGTCACAGTGATAGAAATATAATCTGGGAGAAGCAGCCAAATCTTGTTCAAATATGATAAGATTATACCTCAAATTACTTTTCCATGTATAAATTGCTTATGCAAATACCACAACTATATTAATGATGCTACTGATGAATAAAGTTTCTAGATGAGAAAATTTCACTGTGAGGAGGCCACTTCAGTAAGAAATGGAGCTGGGATTTTAGCTACTCCATGTCCATTCCCATAAATGCTGGCCTCTCATTATGTCAGAAAATCACATCCTGGGGCAATGTCTATTTCCTACTGAGTACCCAGCTATGAGGAGGCTTGGGAATTTTATTATCATGCCTGTTTTGAGCTGATACAGGTAGCCTGATTGTTAGGTAAAGTTTTGAATCATTTCAAATGGGGTGGTCTATAAAAGGCTCAATATTTAAGAAGCCAAAAACCTTCACTGGGAAAATATTTACATAACCTTCAAATATCTAGCATGTATTCAGTTAAGCATGATCCCCAAGATTCTCTTCAATATAAATTTGTGCCCAGTGGAAAGAAGGAGAAATGACAGTCGGAAGGGACAAAGCTGTCACTTGGAGAGAGTTCCAGAACTTAACACCCTGAGGTTCACTACAACTGAAGAATCTACACAGGATGAGCATTTCATTATCACCAAGGAACCATCCCTGATTGCTGAGGAAATGTTCTTCTCATTGTCCCATTACCCAGAAGCCCTGCGAATGGGACTTATCCATGCCGTCCATCCCTTGCTGGTCTTCTTCACGCAAGTCAATAAAAAGAGATCATGATGCACCAAAGACCATTATAAACACAGATATAGTTCCCCAGCCCCTGCTGTACTGAGGACCACTAGATAGATCTTACTAGAAATGTATTTGCCTTCAAAATAAGCTCAAGAGTGTAATTGCAAATTACCTTCCTCCCAGGCTTGCTAGGACAACACAACTACCAAATGCTCCATATTATTAAAATAGAACTGAATACTCAACGACACCAAGCACTTAAGACTGTTCTCAAAAGAAATAGGAAGCAAGCCTAAAAAAAAAAATAAAATAAACATTTTCTGTGTTATGGAACAAGTGTCCACAGTTGGAAAGAGCTACGTGCCTGCATGGCAGTCACATAAACTCGAGGATTAGTTCTGTTCTTACTTCCCCTAAAAGGAAGGGTACTACAATGATGTGCACCAAGAACCCCCACTGGGGAACGCAGTGGCTGACTCCGGCATAATAAACGGCTGTTTACCTTTTGGATTCTATTTATGCCACAAGCACATTGTTCATCATTATTAAATGATCCTTTTTTATCTTCCTATGACAGTTACATATTTTAACAGGCGACAGTTTGCCTTTATAAGCAGCAAAACACTGGTTTATTAGTATGCTTGTGTGGCATAAAATAGAGTTCATTTTTTACTGAAATAACTGGAGGAGAGAACCATCAATTGTGCGGGGTTCTGAATAGCTCAATGTGGGTATAGACGGTACCGGCAATAAATTAAGATAGGTTTGCCTTATTTATGAGTCTTAGGTATTCCTTCACGGCTGCTACTGTGCATGAATTTTAAGCGGCCTTTTGATGGTGGGGGTGGGGGGTGGGGGGACTTAAAGAAGCACCATAAACTTAGGCATAGTTTCACAATAATGGCTTCTCTCCTATAAACTCAAGAGATGGAATCCAATGACTCTACCACTCAGAAGACTATCTATGGCTCCTGATAGCAATGCTGGAGAGACAAGAGGAAGGGAGCCAAGGGGGAAGGGAAAGAGGGAGTGACATCATTAGCTATCACTGAGTCCCTGAAGAGGCACAGCCCATTTCTTATGCAGAGTAGAGGCCAAGATATCCTAAGAAACTGCTAGACAGAGTTAAGAGCTCCCTGGGGTCTCCTGGAAAAAGGTCTGGGATAATCCTCCTGTTTACAGCTTAGTCTATGTCCACTGGGGTCCCCAGAAGAAGACAACACTCCTGCCAGATGGCATTTTAGAACCAGAGCTGTGAAAGTCCCCACAGGCCGCTGTTCATATTTATATTTAGTAATAAACACAAACAAAAACCTCTTACAGATAATAGCTATGTGCTCTGCAGAGGAGGCAAACTGCCCCAGCTCTCACGGAACACCGGTGTCTGGTGCTGCTGCTGAAGCCCAGGTTAGTAGATCATCTCTACGGCTGCTTGTAGTAAGCACCTCATTGGGTAAAATATGGTCCTCTTGAATGATGGACTGCTGCAGAGGCGGCTGCTCTACGAGTAGGTATGGTGAAGGCTGAGATAATGTTCCTGGCGGTGGCTTCGTTATTTGTTTCCGGGCTGACACCTGAGCCATTCTGTCTGCATTTTCAAGGAGACATAACTATACCTGTCACTCCAGAGGCAAAACTCACTCAGGAATAACACTAGCAAGTTTCTGGTGGCGATAGTTTTAATCTCGGGAGTCAGACATGGAGCCAATGAGTGCCAAGGTAGGAAGAATTTGTTCCCTCAATTAAAATCCTTTGGATAGTTCTCATTTGTATTTTCTCCGAGGGTCCAGGTAAAATGATAGAGACCATTTCCATGTCAGCAAGTTAAAAGAGAAAAAAATAATCTAACATTGTGGCATTGAAGGAGCGGCCTGGCTTTGTAAACATACACCCAGTCTTGCCCTCCTGTTCATCGTTCCTCATCCAACTGCTCAGTGGCATCCATACACACACACCACACACACACACACACACACACACACACACACACACACACGCACCCACAGAACCGGAGGATGTGTCTTATGCATGCTTTCATTACAGCGCTCAAAGAAGGAGAGAAGAGAAAAAGATCTGTCAGCTTTTTACACTCCTCTGTAGCACTAAAGTTGCCTCTGCCCTTTGAAAATATGAAAGCCCTTGAATGATTTTGTATTTTCAAAGGGTAAAAGTGCTAAAGAGCACTCCTCTATTTCAGAGAGGAGGAAAGGACTGAAATCAGTTGGCCTAAAGTGTTCGCTTGGAACAGGGAAAAGTGAACTATGGGTGTGAGGAGTTACCTAGAATAATAGAGAGCACTTTGGAGTCCGTGCCTGGAAAACAACACCAGGCACTTGCCTGCACACCACACTGCGTGATGTTGGCTGCTGTCGGGACCGACCAGTTATTTTACAAAATACTGTACTGATGAAGAATGGGTAGCCAGCATTCACTACTGCCCTGGCCAATATGATGATATGGGTAAAACTGGTGCTCCCCTCCCCAACCCTCCACTCTAAACAAAGGACAGCTACCTGTTCTGCCAATGCTAAAGATACAGCTTTAGAGGATTCTCTGCCCCGTCTGGTTCACAGACTCTCTTTAAAGCTTTTCCTCTCCTGTCTGCCCATCACATCACAAATGACTGCACAAAAAGAATCAAACCAATGGTCACCTCACCTGGAGATCCCCATACTTAACCTCTCCAATGGAAGAGATGGTTGTCTTCAGACAAATACACTAGAACTACTAAACATCTAGGCAGCCAGGGTAAGAGTATTTATTCCTTAATGGGACTCACCTTTACCTGCATCCTTTGTCTCGAATCTATCCCTGGGTAATTCCCTCCCAAAATTTATCACTTGGCTCAGCCAACAATTCCTTTGGTAACTTGAATTCCAAGTTTGGTGGGAGGGGAAGCTCTTAGCTATGCTTCCATTATTACCCTAAAACACTGCACTCTCTCATTTCCCTGTACCAACATATGGAGTTCATGCTGGTATCCCCCCACTTCTTGGATCTTTGATAGCACTTACAGAGACTCTGATTTCTGGTTCTCAGTTCCTACACAGTGATTCAAATACAGTATCGCAAATACACATAAGGCACTGTACCCTGAAGACATTTAGGGATTATTGCACATATTAATACACTCAGTCTTCATGATATCTCAATACAATAGGAGGTATAAGTAATCTAAACACATTTAGATAAGAATCAGCCATGACTAACAAGATACCAGAACTACTAAAACGAAACTTTTGTGTTACTGGGACAATTGATGTTGTTAGCTGGAGCTAAGAAATTCGTGGTGATTAAGAAAAGAACAGCATCACTGAGGTGAAATCTTCTGGGAAGAGTTCAGAGAGCACAAAGAAGCTGTATTCCAGAGATAGCCAAGGTTGTACCTCATGCTGCGGCTGCATTTGGTAATGTGTAAAAGTCATCCAGGTGGTACCGGTTTTGAAGGCATGAAGGGGTCTTGAAGAGCAGCTGAGGCTTGGCACTGTGAGAGGCTGTGGAAGGCCATTTGAGAAAGTACAGTCTCAGTTCCAGTTGACAGCCCAGGACTGAAGGGGTCATCTAAAGGTTTTGAGGGTTGACACCACGAAGAGCACCTATGAGCAGTTGTTATTGAAGCCTAGTTGCAGTAGAAGACTCCAGTGTATTGGAGGTACCAGTACCATGGAATGATCACCAAGAACAGCAGCAGCATTGGAGTGGATCAACCTAAGCTTAGAGTGCTACAGAGGGCAGAACTGGAGAAGTGATGCCAGCCCTTGGGAGGAGCCCAGAAGATGGTGAGTGGACCCCAGACATTGGACAGTTAGAGTTTGATTTTGATTATGACTGTGCCCTGATATTTTTCCTTCTTTAAGGAAAGGTATCTTAGTGGGGCTCACGGTTAAGAGACTTTAAATTGTTTAAAGAATTTGAATTTTAAAAGAGATTGGATATTTTAAAGGGATGGAAATTTTAGTATGTAAGATTTTGTAAAGACTGTGGGACTTTTAAGGTTAATTAGATCTTGGGGATAAATAAGAAAGAAGGGTTGAGGCTTAATGGTGATATGTTTGTGTCAAGTTAACAAGGGTTCAATTGTACTAGGGAGTTTTGTGTGTCAACTTGACACAAGATGGAATTATCACAGAGAAAAGAGCCTCCCTTGAGGAAATGCCTCCATGAGATCCAGCTGTAAGGCACTTCTGTTAGTGATCAAGGGGGGAGGGCCCTGCCCATGGTGGGTGGTGCCATCCCTGGGTTGGTAATCGTGCGTTCTATAAAAAAGCAAGCTAAGCAAGCCAGGGGAAGCAAGCTAGTAAGTAACATCCCTCCATGGTCTCTGCATCAGCTCCTGCTTCCTGACCTGCTTGAGTTCCAGTCCTGACTTTCTTTGGTGGTGAACAGCAATGTAGAAATGTAAGCTGAATAAATCCTTTCCTCCCCAGCTTGTTTCTTGGTCATGATGTTTGTGCAGGAATAGAAACCCTGACTAAGACAGTTATTAATTATAAGTGTGTATGTAAATATAGATTATCCCAAAATCCAGAAAAGCACATTACCTTTGTACTCCCTCTAACTGTAGTCTGGGTAAATGCAGTAAACAATAGTTACCCCATGAATTTCCCAAGAATGAACATTATGCACTCTTGAAGGATCCTCTGTGAAACAAATTAGTCACCTCCATTTGAGTTCAGCCCCACTCAAAACTTCCGAATGTAGAATGCTGCCAAATTCTTTACCAGAAAGACAAGTGATCACTGGACCAATTCCCAAAGAGCCCTTGATCTCTTCTCCTACATAATGTTCATGGTCTTTTCTCTCAAAATTCCTTTGCCACTGTAGTCTTCTAAACTCACAGCAGAATGATTTCCTCTGGACCACAGTTTGAGGTCCACAGTGGAAGCAGCTCACAAGTGTGGCATCATGGTACTGCTTGCTCATCTCAAGGTGCACAAGGCGAACAGCATCAGGGGAAGACAGGTTAGCAAAAGACAATATGCACTCAGGCTTGTTCTAGAGGGAGAGATATACGCTGCTATCTTGTCACTTTTTATATCGGGCTCACAGAAAGGACCCACACAATTAAAAGTAGGTCTCCCTGACCCCAACCGTAATCCTCAAAGACACCCCCAAGGTACATCTCTCCCAAGTGATTCTAAATCCAGTCAAATTGAAGATCAAGAGCCTTGTGCACAAATGTGAGGATGTGTGAATTTTAAATTCCATTTTTATAAAACATAACATTTAAATTGTATAGCCATAGTACCAATTGCATATATAAAATCTAATACAATGAGAGGCCTATGACAGATGATCACAATATGAAGTCAGAACTCATTAACACACAGGCATTCAATGTGGCTGGAAGCTGTTCATTTCTCCATCAGCTTATTCATTTAGTAAAATGTTCCACATGACAAATATTCAAAAACAAACCCATGTCATACAGGTACGTTCAAAGGGAGAGAAACCATATTCAATATCCAACATAGATGATTGGCTATAAAGCACCAATAATTTGGTATGGATATGTATACATGTATGCATGCACATTTACACACTAAAAAAATGGGAAAAAAGTTTACTGATAAAACTAAAGAAGTCTTCAACTCAGAGCTAAAGACTTGGATGCATTGAGCCCTTCATCATGTGGTCATAGCTTGGCGAAGGAAAATATGGTTTCCAGATCTTATTTTCAATGTCTTAATTACTTCCAATTCGTTTAACTAATAAATCAATTTTTAAATGTAGAAAGGGACTTGGCAAAGACTAGTAGGTCTAAACTTAATTAAATTTGCCTATAAAATTTGTTAATTGTTTATTTCCATCTCACGCCAAGAAAAAAGTAGATGACTCATAATGCCACAAGAATATGTGACATCATAGCTAATCCAAGGTTATGTTCCACCACAGCAGAGCCAACCTTCTTGCACAGAAGAATACTAGATTTTCTAAACACGTGGCTTGCCAATTCACCTGTGTTTACAGGAGTCACAAGCCTTCCTCATGCTGAATTTCCAACTTATTGTGATGCTGAGACAAAAAAACTGATACATGACACAAAACATCCAGAATGAAATATTATGCCTCAAAATCAGTTTGGGTAAAGTTTTAAAACAACAACAAAAAAATTCCGTCCCAATTATCGCACACTATCTTCATCTTGGCAGACAATAAAAAGGATGTGAGTGTGTGTCCCTTGCAAGCTCCCTTCACAGGAAGCACCACCTGCCTCCCGCTGGAGCTTGCTGCTGTGATCTTGGGGCTCTGCGGCAGGCAGGCAGGCATGACCACTGGCTCAGGGCAAGCGCTGCAAACACACATTGCTTTACTTTCGCATCTCTGGCTCTGAAGGTACAAAATGTGCAGGATACTAAGCTCTTCTTGCAAAGACGTAAACATTCTGAACCAGCGAGAAACACAGATATTTGCTTCTGTTCTGAGATAACTGGTTGAAGCAGTTATCTTCAACCAACCAGTACTGGGAAGAGAGGTCCTGGAAAGGGTGTGGCATGAACCTGAGAGACTTCCTGGGCAGGCTAGAAAACCTCCTGAGGATCTCCATTCAATCATTTTCAGTTATTTTGAAAGTTATTAGAATAACCATACAAGATTCTGTAATTCGGAAATACTTCGTGTACAACAAAGCTATTGGAGTAGAAAGGAGCGTGATGAGCCTGGCTAATAGTTCATGGGATGAAGAGCCTTGACTCCTACCCAGAATGCCGCAATAAGCCAGGCTGTTGGACTGGATGAACTCTGGACATTCCAAACCCGAGATTCCCAACTGTGCAAGCTCACCCACAATTGCAGCATGCCATTTTTATTCTGCAAAGCTTCCCTAACTAGGGCCCCCGAATGCATCTCTCAAGTCCTTTAGCTAAATTAGACTACTGTGACAAGAGCTAATTTTTCAAGTATGTTTCTCCCACAGGTTTGTTTTATTAGGGAAAGACAGCTCCATCATTTTACCCAAATGAACACACATTTAAGCAGTGTGGTGGCTGATCAGATTTTCTGGTTCTTTGCTGATATGGGTTTTGCATTTAGAATAGCTCGGAAAACTAACTTATGTCAAGTAATCGTAGACTGGGCCAGCCTGGTGCAAAAGCGGCAGAATTTATATCTAGATAAGGAGGGGTATCAGGCACACTGTTCCATATAATTTAAAATCTGCCGCTGGGAATGCATATGCACAGAGTCTCATGGCAACTTCTCTGTTGAAGAAATCCGGGCACAGAGATGCAAGTCCAATGCTGTGGCTGTGCAGCGCCAGGCTCTGAGATGTCAAATGAACCCCATTCTTGGTTAAGAGACACAAATAGTGAATTTGGTCCTGCTACTTATGTCATCTTCATTTGTTTTCC
The DNA here is from genome assembly GCF_947179515.1 of Apodemus sylvaticus. NCBI lineage: Eukaryota > Metazoa > Chordata > Mammalia > Rodentia > Muridae > Apodemus > Apodemus sylvaticus. The sequence goes on from NC_067489.1 coordinate 26,552,166, forward strand.
AGTATCTCCTACCTAGTGTGTCGCATTTCTGGACAGAGGTCTAGTAATTCAGGCATTTGCTCATTGAAGGGAGAGTTAAAGGCTCAAACGGGCACTGAGGACAGGGGAAGAGGAACAGCCAGGTTTCACCCAAACTGTGTCAGTTGAACATTCCAATTAAAGCCTATAAACGACTGTAAGCACGATTGGGCCTACATAGTAAGCTGAATAACTTCAAAGTAATTTTAATTTAATTTCAGTGATTTATGAGATGTTCTCCAGGTAGAAGACACCATATACTATATTGTTCTTAAGGGGATCACTAATAAACAAAGCATCGTTGCTACTTGCAATAGTTTACACTGCAATAAAAAGAAAAATGCTAAGAAAGATGCCTAAACAATAGCACAAAGCTGAAGTGGATAGAACAGACCATAAACTGCATAATACAAAGAAAACCTTGGATAGCCATGAGGCATGGCATACCATCCACCTGAAGAGGGTATTTGGAGGGGCAGTAGTAGGAATCAAACCTGTAAAGGTTACTAGAAAATATGTAAAGCCAGAGTACCTGCTCATGAATACATGAAACTTTCATCAACTACAAATATCTCATTGCAATCACTAGGGGAAAGGCCAAATAAGTGTGACCACAATGTAAGAACATAGAAAAAAAAATCATAGGTGAGGAACACTAATGTAATTTTGGAATGATTTCCTATGCACTACACAAAACAGCTAAACACAACACCAGCTATAGCATTGGTTACATTCTAGTCCATGGAAAGACAAAGGGTTAATTTCATGTTATCCAGCACCTGATAAGCTGCAGTAGAAGCAACGAGTTGGAGGCCCGCCATGGTCAGTACCGTGCCTGCCTAAGTTACCAACTAACAGTCGGCCTCAAAAAGTAAAAATAAAAGTAAATAAAAAACCTTATCCGAGACATTTAAGTCAAGCTGGAAGGAGAAACTGCAATCACATACAACACACCAAGGAGATACTCACAGGCATCCCCAAATAGGGCATTTCCACTTCACAGATGCATAAAATGACATGTTCAATAAAATCTGTCACTTCGGATTCCGAAGGCTGATCGACCCGTGGGCTGTGATGTAGGGTACAGTGCTGTCCAGTGATGTCAGTTTTCCAAGTGACGGAGGGAGGGAGTACGACGCCCAACATCCTCTTGCTGAGGTGGTTAGGAAGCCCAAGAGCATATACAGCACATTCAATGTGTGATGCTTTCGGCTTAGGATGGTTTTCTCCTAAGTTTGCCCACCATCAGGGCAGAAGCATCTCTGCATCCACACTTAAAGAGCACACAGTTAAAACTCCCCAGAATCAGACACAGACAAAAAGAACGAAGTGTGTATTTTTCACTCAAAATACACATAGTGAATTAAATACAGGGGGAAATGTTTAACTTTGTCATCTAACAAGGAGAAGAAAGACAAGGGCATACACAAGAGCAAAGGCATAGACACTGTTTGTGAAGAGTATTCCAACTGTGCCCTAAGTCCAAAAAACCTACTTTCAGATATGGAGAAATGATTACACATGCACCCTGTTAACATCATAAGTATTCCTGGCACTTAGCTGAACAGTGCACTCTAGGGAAGCAAGCCAGCTACATTACATACAGGAACACAGGTAAGACCTAGTCTTGGATGAAAAAGCTAATTACTGGAAAACATGGGTGGAGCCCATCTCGTGTAATACAGCATGAGGGCATCTCAAAAGGACACAAGGCCAACCAAGAGTCTATGCCTGCATATAAACACTTAAGAGCAACATGAACTTGAAGCTTGACACCCGAGGACCAAGAGGGATGCACTGAAGAACCAAGGACAGACGTTGGTCACGGTCAGCTTTTAAGTGCAGTGTTGACTTCACAGACACATGTCAAATCTAACACAGTCCTAAATCCATATTCATTCAGATAAAACAATCACAAAATGTTTTATAGATGCTACAGGCTACCTATAGCCCTTGCACAATTTGGCTAGTAAAAGAACATTCAACCACGCCTAATTTTTGAGTCCCTAGTATTCACATGCTGCCTGTAGTGTAAATCCTGGGTATGTATACATTAACATCTCTGTCCCCACCGTGGCACTGATTGGGAGGTTCTGACACCTTTTAGCTGTGGAGCCTTATGGGAGGCCCTTAGGCCACGGACGGTCCTTGGCCCTCGGAAGAGAACTGAGGAACCTACCTCTTCCACATTTCTGTTTGTTCGTTGTAAGACTGTCAAATAAGTGGCTTTGATCCTGTTGGGTGAACACTCACCAGAGCCTGCCTCCCATCATCCAGTGCAACCTCTAAAACTACAAGTGGAAAGGCTCCTCTTTGTAAGGGAATTACTTCAGGTATTCCATTGTAGCAACAGAAATGTAATGCATTGGCCAAGAGTTTTTAGAGGAGGGTTAGTGACTGGGGGGGGGATAAAGCCAGGGGGTGGGGGGAGTGGGGGGTCCATTAGAAGGCTCTGTACTGTAGTCTACTCCCAATCCTATGTTCTTGAGTCTCCTGACTTCTATAATTGCTTTCACATAGTCTGACCCCTTTAACAAATACCTCACTTTTTCCAACCTAACAAGAAAGGCTAAGACCCCCTTCCAATGCACATAATCCACTGCATTCATCAAGTCATCTGAAATCGAGTGCAGATAAAAGCAGAGCTAATGGAGCAGGTGGATAGTGATCAGGGTCAGTCACCTGCATCCCATCATCGTCTCACAGGTTTTCTTCCCAGTCTTAAACTTGATCAGTTCCTACATTTACACACATTGCGTTTCTGCGTTTACATGCTTTAAGATGGTGTTTTTCCAGCTTAGGCTCCCAAATCAAGAATCTGCTAAGTACCTTAATAGAGAAGGGTCTTGCCCCTGCTGATTTACTGACTGTATCGCTAGATTCGGGCTGTGCAATCAGCTGACTGCTACCATCAGAGTCAAATTGTTTCTCTTCAGAACTGAAAATCACTCACGTATATTTTCTATTAGGTGATATTACATTAAACAGCCCAGCTTTCCATCTAGTGTATTTTATGAAACTGATAATAAGTATGCTCCACACAGTTCAGTTTTTAGCTTACAGAACAAACACTCTACACCACGTGCACACTAAGCATCTGTCTGTGATACTCCAACTTAACCCTTGGTGGCACCACTATACACATTTGCTCCTCTGGAAGTTTAAAAGCACTGCTTTGGGGTGATAAACAGGATATGTTGAGTTAAAACCTGCCCACCATTTCCGGAATCAAGATCCTGCACTGATAACTGCTAAATATAGCCAACCTGAATATTCTGCCACCTAATCTCCAAGAATCAGAAGTTTTCAACACCCACTGTGTCTAACACGTTTCCTGCAAAGTGGCATCCACATGAATAATCATTATGACCAAGGTTCTAGAGTTCAGAGACACAAGCCCAATGTATGGTGGCACTTGACAAGTTATTGTGTTCATCAGAGATGCAGGGTTTCAACACTGAAATCAATACGATTCAGAGAAGAAATAGAACAATCAAGCACTCTCTCTCTGGAGGTTGTTCTGTGGCGTTTTAAGGGTGTCATTAGCATGTCACTGCAAACATCGGGAGCTTTCTTCAAGGATGTGCAAAGCAAGTTATACAATAAAAGCACCACCTAGTGTCCTCTCAGTGAGCAACAGGAACGTTTACTGAGCCCACAGACATCTCAGCAGCCGATAGATAACCTAGGCTCAGTGGGCCTCTCACACACATGAGCCTAACCACCCCACAAGTGAAAACCCGGGCTTAAACAAGGAACATTCGAGAATTGGTAAGAATTGAGAGACAGTAGTAAAAGCCTCTCTACAATGATTTCCTTTGGGTAAACTACAAGGTTAGGCATTCTAAGTCACAGCACTAATGTCACAGAAATTACCTGAAATGAGGTGAATTCTCTTTCCTATGAATAGCTCCTTTTCAAGAATAATTATGTGCAGGAGATATTTAGACTCCACTGCTGGATTCATATTCAACAAATGTATTAGCAAGGATACAGGAGCTTAAGACTAACACTAAGTTTCATCCAAAAACAAAACAGTCTGTCAAGCAAACCTCTTTAATAACATCAGCTATCCTAAATCTGCGCTAACTCAAATCCTTCAAATTCTGGTGCCAGCATTCAGTGTTCAGAATGAAGAAGAGATGTTGCTTATTTCAGAGAAATTTCGGAAAAATATAAACATGAAGAAAAAGGAAAACATCCTTTGACAAGAGGGTAAACAATCAATAGTCTTTAGCCTTCAGGTGTCATTCTTTTGAATTTCTTTGTGCTTTTATTGATTACATTCTTTATTTGGGTCTGAGAAGCAAGGAGACAAGGACATCATTTTCTTACTAGAAAATGAAGGTCTAGGTTCATGGGCAGGGAAGGTTTGCAAAGGCAGACAAGCCAGGACCCTTCCTTTTCAGGACAGTACTTGGTCATTTATCATTGCAAGCTCTTCCCTAGAGAAATACTTTCCACGTGGAAAGTTTGTGACTCTTTTGAAACTGGTAAGAGAAGACACAGAAACTTAGTAATCCAATTAGTGCTCATCAGTTATTAAATATAAGCCACTTCAGGGCTGGGCGACCTCAGGGGACAAGCAGAGCACTTGTCTACCATGCAGGAGGCCGTGGGTGGGTCCTACACTCAGCAAAATGAAACAGAATGGGTGGGTCATCTCTATGCCTTATTTCTTCCAGGAAGCACAGCTATCTCACACCTCGAGTACAGGTGTTCCATGCCCACACTGGCCCTCTCCATTGATTTCAGATGAATTGCAACACTGAGTAGTGTACCCTTTGACCTTTGAGTCAATATTTAGTAAGCTAATTTGAGAATTCGATTATGGAAAATTAATATAAAGTTCCATATATCTGATTTCTTCTAAAAGAAAAATCAACCCAGTAGGAATCAACCCACATGCCCCACAGAGCAGCAAAGTGCATTTTTGAAGGGACCTTACTTCTTTACGCCATTTCCCAGGAGGGGTCTTCTTCTGCTCAGCCCACATACATTAAGTACCTGTTATCCAAAGCATCCATATGCCACAAGTGTTTCCGGTTTCACAGCTGTTCACATTTAGGGACGTTTGCAAAAAACCATACTGACTGAGCATTCCTAATAAAAAATGTCAATGCTCTAAACTTCAGAATATTTCCGATCAGTGATGTTGAACCTGTAGAAGCATTCCCTAACAAACATCAATGTAAAAGAAGTCAAAAAACGTAAATTCCTTTTATCATTGGTACATCTCTGAAGAAGAATGCATAAGCCCAAAATCTGCAGCCTCATTCCCTAAACCCATTATCTTGTCTCACACACTTTACTCCCAGAGTAATTCACTGGAGGTTTCGATGTATACTTAAGATGTCTAAGAATGAGTAATGAAATGACCGCATCCCTGTGAACAAGTGGGCATGGAACAAAGGTGAGGTCATGTAATGGCAAAGCCGGAAGGAACTTTAAAAAATGAGTGAGTCAATTCTTCTCACTTTGCAAAGAATGAGAATGAGGGAGGGATGCATGGAAGTGCAGTTAGTCATCTTCTGTTATGACAAAACACCTGACAAATACGACTTAGACAATGGAAGAGTGAGTTTGCCTTGTTTCTCCATCTGCTGGCTAAGAGCAAGAAAAAACAATTCAGCTCATGGTTTTGGAGGTTTCAGTCTGTGGTCAGCTGTGTCCACTGTGACAGTTACATAGGGGGGTAGCACATCACAGTGATGAGAATGTGTGGCAACCAGAAATCAAAGAGAGACAGAGACTGCAATACTAGATGATTGTGTGTCTGTCTGTATGTGTGTGTGTGCACACATATATATCCTTCAAAAGCACATCCAAGCAACCCACATCCTATGATCGGTACACATCTTACACACTTTCTAATTCCTTCCCCTGAGCCTATCAATTTTGAGTACACCAGTCAATTCGTTCATCGATTAGGTCAAAACCCTCATGATCCAATCACTTCAGAAGACACCTCGAAGGCATGGTTCAAAATCAAGCATTCAACACATGAGCCTTTGGGAAGAATATTTTATTTCCAAACTGTACTAGTGGCCTATAGTCTTGACCTTCCAGTCTGCCATATTATAGCAACAGGAAGGAAGCCTCAGCTTTAGAAAAAGTAAATAGGCAACAAAAACTGGAGGTGAGGGCTAGGTGTAAAATTGAGAGTCCCATCATGTAGACACTGACTTTCAAGTCAAAAAATGTGACCATATCTCAAGCTGAAGTGATATTAATGCCATTGAAACTAATGGCACAGAACGCTGATGCTATGTATTTGGAATAATGATGAGATATGATCATCTACTAAGGTATACTACACAGAAAGACAGCCACACAATGCGGCACTTGCTACCCTGACAATTTTTAATGACGAGCTATACAACTTCCTCCTCTGACACATGCAATGCAGCCTACTTGTCTTGTCACACTGACATCCAGAGGCCAACGTGCATCTCAAGCTAACTGCCAAACCTCAGAAAACATCAGCTAGCTTTATCTTTTGCTTCCAAGATAAAAAAATAATTAATGGCAAATCTTTAAGTCGACATGTTTCTTTAAAGCAAACCCCCAAGTGCCTGCATCCGCCCACACTCCTCACACCCACAGAATCTGTGAACCTCCTGATTACTTTTTTTTTTTTTAAAGGGAAACAACTTTGGAAAAGTCCAGATACAAGCTTCAAAAAAACTCTTCAGATTTCTGATGGGAGCTCTAAGGTCTGCTATGCAGACAACAAACACATGTACTTTACAGGTACTGTGCAGGGCTCCCTCCAAGAGGCTTGCAGTGCAAAACTCTTCCGTCTCCAGAATTGAAATTTACTTTGGAAAAATGCATATTCTTCCTTATCTTCAAAGATAGGTTAAATATTCATTAAAGACATTTATGGGAAATGTTACTGGAAGTCTAATTACATGGTGCCAGTAAATACAAGGTAGGAGATTTTGACCTCATTAGATTACAAAATGCAGCGGGGTGGGGGTGGGGAGAGGCACGCTCAAAATTAATAATAAAGACAAGCTACTTATAAAGCTACACAAACTGTGGAATGTATTTGAATTCTGAATATTCTGTATATGTGTGTACAAGTAGTTGTGTACTTGTGAGAGTAGATAAGGGCATGTACATGTGTTTCTCTCTCTCTCTCTCTCTCTCTCTCTCTGTGTGTGTGTGTGTGTGTGTGTGTGTGTGTGTGTACTCATGGACATGCATGTGTGCTGAGAATGGAACTGAGGGCTTTGGGCTCAAGTACTACACCACTGATCCACATCCCCAGACCTAATTCTTCCCAAATTTAAGATTTTGATGTTTCTTAGCAAGGTCCTAAAATGATTTTACTTACCAATTACTCCACATTTCAGTGTGCTATTTTTAATATTGTCACTTCTTTACGTTTCCCCAATCTCCCAACACATTTCTTACTGTTCTTTTTCTCTAGAGGAAGCCATTTCTGTTTAAAAACCACAAGAAACCTAACACCACACACCAGGAGGGTAAAGTATACATTCATTTAATTTTCATTCACACACACACACATCTATCAATTCGGAGCAGAAGGACTCTATCATCCAATGTTAGTCCAATTAACCTATTTGGTAATAAAATACGATTACATGGTATTGTAGTTGAAAAAGCTCTGACACCAATGGAAAAGCCAAATTCTTGTCCTAGTGATGATAATCAGCATGTGATAGGGATGGTGGCAGCAGTGGTGATGATGGTCGTGGGCTGGTTGTTGGTGGTGGTGGTAGTGGTGCTGGTGGTGGTGAGGGTGGTGATGGTGATGATTGTGATGGTGGTACTGTTGATGGTGGTGGTGTTGGTAGTGGTAGTGGTAGTGGTGATGATGTTCGTGACAGTGGAGATGGTGATATCCATTCAGTATAAAGGTAGAAGGGAACATAAAAATGACCACTCTATGGAGTTCCTGTAAAACATGTTTCAGGACACAGTAGAAAGATGTTGTAGAATTCTAATCACATTAAGTGACTCTACTTTATAACAACCCATTATGCATTTGTTGAAGGAGCAGAGGATAAAAACCTGAAGGTTCCAAAATCAAAGAACTGAAAAAGATGAAAATGCTAATTGCCCTGATTTGACTGAAATACCATCTCATTTCCACAGATGTGTGTCACGACTACCTGTTAATCCAATTAAAAATTTCAAATCCCATATAAAAGAATTATCACTCAAAAGAGACATTCATGGCATCATGCGTTACATTAAATTACCTTTCTTGAAGTCGAAGAATGCAAACTTAACAGCATATTGTGTCTGTGGGGGGGGGGGAGTAGATACTTTAAACGTACTTAGAGATATTTCATTATTACTCTGCAAGGAAAGTTTCCTAAGGGTTTCTGGACAATGCTGAGTGAAGTTCAGAAATCTTAACCCAGTGTTATTTTTACCTTAGCACAGGAAGGTCACAGTGAGAAAGGCTCCTGGGCTATGGGACAATCCACTGCTGCGTGACAGACAGTGACAAAGAGCAAGGGCAACCAGGAACAGAGGCACATGGACCCAAGTCCTTGGTCCTGTGTCATCATGTTGTGACAATGGTAACAATGACCCTGTGGAGACCATCAGTAACCCAGGTGGACGTCGCTGGATTTAAAACAACAGAAAACAAACAAACAAAAAACCTTGTTTTTCTTCTATCACCTACGTCTCTAATTACCCTGGATTTTAGATTACTCTGAAGTATAGGGAAATTAAGTCAAGTGAACAAAATAAATTGAAGGAGCGAGCGTTGAAGAGGGGCAGGCAAGTTTCTTCACAAAGCCTGATACTAGGAAAACCGTTCTGACTCTGGGGATGTCAATTTCCTCTTCATTAAACAAACAAACAAATAAAAACATTAATGAGGTTCAAACATAAGACCCCCTAATTATTTTGAAATAAAATCCAAGATGTAGAATAGTGCCCATGAATGTCTACTAGATTATAAGTAGTTGTATATCTGTCAACTAAACTCTGACATTTGTGTTTCTCCACCCTCCTACTGGACTTTTTTTATTCTTATATTGAAATCTGCTTCATACTGGCCTGCAAATGAAAAACAATTCAGAATCTACTGAGCTCGACACCTATTGCTTGTAGATAGACTGGAATGCAGACTCTCAGCCCCTCTTCCAATTACTAAATTGTCATTTTAAAAGGAATTTGCTGTTATTCAGAAGGACATTCCCATTTGAATAGCACTGATTGGTGTGTTCCAAACATCACCCAGAAGCTTTCCTAACCATGACCATATGCCCTCCTCCTTCTCTGGTAGATTTACTGAATTAAATTCAAAGAAAGAGAATAACTATGCAGTAGTATTGCCCTAGCAAAAGCCATTAAACCTGGAGACAACTCTAAGATGTTACCCCAAATTTACTTCGAGATAAATTGTATACAATACTTAGCCAATTAATTTGCTTTCAGTATGATCCCAAAATATGTGAAGGTTATTGCAGTGATATAGCTCTCCTCCTGTTGGTTGGGTGCTTAAGTTAGTCAACATTTCTTCAGTTTGGCCTCTGGACCGGCCAACTACCTACCTTCTGGATTCTCTAAGATGGATGTCACTTTTCCTGACTTTCCTGGCTGAGAAACCACAGCATTCAATTCAGCTGAACGGCACAGTATCTACAGAGTTCAACCTTAGTTCCTAGATGCCAACATAATAGTTTCCCACCTGATCCTTCTCATGCTTATGATATGGTATTGAAGTCATGTGATAACTATACAGAGGTCTCTTCCAAGAGATGGACTCATTTGCAGTTTATAAAACAGAATTTGAGGTCATAAAATCAAGACAGTTGGCCCTCCATATCCATCTGCTCAGTATCAGTTGTTCAACTAGTTGCCCATCAACACATTAGAAAATATACTATTGTCTAGTGAGCATAGACAGACTGTTTTATATTATTGCCTAACCAATTCTGCAAACCCAACTTTTACCACAATACTCTATGTAGCCACATAGTGTTTGCATTATTTTTAGGAATTATAGAAAACCTAGAGATCGTGCATAGATTATATATGACTACAGCATCATTTTTTAGTAAGGAACATTAGCATGTTTGGTTTCACACACAAGGGATGACTACATGTGTGCTAACTAAAGCGTACCATTGAATCTCCTATGGAAGACAAGGTTTTCACTTGTTGTCCTTAATCATGAAGCTGGGTATAAAAATACACCTTGGACCTGCAAGACGGACAATGGATAAGTTTATGCCTACTGACCTGGGTTCAATCCTGCTTGAAGGAACAAGAATAGAAATGACCAGAATCTTGTCCTGTGTTCTACATATACAGTGTTGCATACATGCATACATGCATACATGCACACATGTACATACACACACACACACACACACACAAAGTCATAAAAAAACAAATAACAATATAGACCTTGACATATCATCTTGTTAGAGTCAATATTAGGAAATATTTTATGTCTTGTCTGGATGAGATGGAGTCTGAGAGAAAAAAACACAGATTTGATAATCTGTACTCCAGAATTTGAAATCTATAAAACTCCAAGATTGAAGTTTAGGACCACCTACTTTATGCTACAACTCCAGAATTTCAAACTTGACCCTATGTGTCAAAGCTACCCTAAAAGTGACGTGTAAGATTGCCTTCAGGCGACCTGGTAGGTGTGTGTGAAAAATAAATCACTCTGATTAGACTTGGGTCCCTGTCCAACATCTCTTACTTAGACATACGTAAAAGTTCAAACTGAGAAATTCCTAAATCAAAATGTTCCCAAGTATGTCTCAGAAGAGATACTCAACCTTCTTGCAGGTTTCCACCCACATATTTCTATCTCTAAGTTCTAACTATCCATGTAGAGAAAGCAAGGCAGATAGCAGCCGTGAGCTGAGCTGAAAAGTCTTCATACACACAGCACCGCAGACAGACCCACTTCTAAAAGAGAATTCTCAAACCAGAACAGAGTCGGCAGCGCGGCTGGAATAGAACCACCCAAACTGAATCCATTAACATCTGCCTAATTTGGAAAATTATCTCCATGCAGCGTGTGTGTGCACACAGTAAGGCCATACTATGCAATGTGGCACAAACAATTAAAAGTTCCTTTCGAAGTGGAGATGCAAAATAGAACGAATATCTATTTTCTATAAATGAATCTAGCCATCTGCCTTGCAAAAGCAGCAGCAGCAGGAGGACCCAAAACAGCAGAAACAGCAGCCTCTCGTGTTAACAATCTATTCTCAAATCTCATGCTCCACATTTTCCCGGCAAACAAGGCTAAAAATACAAGACATGCAACAAATAGTCTTTTGGGAGCTGCCATTCCATGGATGGTGTATTCAATCAGAGTAATATTTTCTGTTGACACTCAAGACTGCGAGCAAAAATAAAAGGCAAGCTATCATATTAGAAACTGGGATTTAGCATTTTAAGCGTGATTCCAATCCCAAAGCATCCTAAGCTGAATGCTGTTAAGGATGCTGTTTTCATACAACATAAATCTCTTAGATTTATCTGAATATATTCACAGATATATTTAAGCTACTGCAAATTCCTCTACAATTGTGGATTCTTATGAAGATATCATTTTGGGGCTTCTGTCAATAAAATGCAAGAGACCACTTTTATTTTCAGCATAGCTTAGCTGCACTGTATATTGTGAGCTCTTAATTCAGACTAGCTAGGTTTAAACTCCTCCATGGTCTTGGGGTTTTATTTAGCCCCCACCCCATGCTCCTCCCTTCCTAACTTAAAAGTAATAACCCTTGCCCCAAAGAGTCATTTTAAGGAATAAATGAACTGATATGAACAACACATTCAGAACAATTAATGGGATGCGCTACATAATATCAAAATTACTTCGTATCCAATATGTTAAAATGCCTTCCTGTGGGATTCCTAAAGTGGTAGAAGGAGCTGTTTCTGACTTCATTGCCTGTCTATGGATCCTTTTCCCCTAACTGGACTTCCTTGTCTAGCTTCAACAAAAGAACATGTTCCTAGTTTTACTGCAACTTGATATGCCAAGGCTAGCTGATGTCTATGGGAGCAGGAGGAAAGGATGGAGGGGAAAGGGGAATAGGGAGGAGGGAGAAGGGAGGACTTGGAAGAGAGGAGGGAGGGGAAGCTGCCATCAGAAGGTCAAGAAAATAAATAGCTTAATTGTTTTTTAAAGCCCTCTTGTACAGAATAACCTGCAAGCAGAGTAGAAATGACTGTTCTCAGGCTGACAGTGTAGAAAGGTAAAGGTAGATGTGGCTCACTAAGCATGCATCTCCAGCATTCACTTGAAAGTAGGGTTCCAAAGGTGGGGCAGCTTATAACCCTAGGACAAGGGAGGCAGAGACAGGACATCCCCGGTGCTTGTGGAGAGCTGTCCTAGCCAATTGATGAGCCCCCCCCCCAAGACATAAGATACATGAGCCAGCCAGGTATCTCTGTTGGTAAAGGTGCTGGACTCCAAGCCTGATGACCTGCTGTCAATCCTTCTGTCCCATGCAGTGGAAAGAAGAAAACTCCTGCGAAGTTTTCTTCAGGCTTCCTCATGGGCACTATGGTAAACACATATCTGATCTTCTCTCTCCCTCCCTCCCTCCTTCTTTCTCCCTCCCTTCCTCCTTCCCCCCCTCTCTCTCTCTCCCTTCCTCCTTCCCTCTCTCTCCCTTCCTCCTTCCCTCTCTCTCTCTCCCTCCCTTCCTCCTTCCCTCTCTCTCTCCCTCCCTCCCTTCTTCCCTCTCTCTCTCCCTCCCCCCTCCCGCCCTCCTATTCTCCCTCCCCTTCTTTCCCTTCCTCCCTCCCTCCCTCGTTCGCTCTCACATGTGTAGATAAATAAATGCAATTTAAAAATTAAAAATACTAACATGGTTGGAGAATGACTACAGATTTACACATGTCAACCTCTGGTCTCCGTATGCATGAACCCTCACATACAAACATTAAGTGAAAAATGAACATGTGGCTTTTACATGACCCATGTGACTTAGGGTGGACTGGAGGAGAGTCTGTCTTTGTTCTGTTTCACACTTAGGTTAGACAGAATAGGCAAAGGGAGGTGTCAGGGACAGTGTTACTCAGGAGGCATTGCCTGGGGCAAAGACAATCAGGACGGATGGCAAAGGTATTATCCATAAAGAGAACACATGCTTGAGTCTTTCGTTAAGAGGGCCTTCCACACTACTACTACCTCCTTAGAGGGGGCAATGCTTGGGTTCAATTTCCATACATGTAGCTTGGGTCTATACTTAAAATGTCTTAAAAAAAAAAATAGCAGTAGGGACTGATATCAAAGAGCTGCTATGCCCCAAGAAACAGATTCCTTCATAAAACTCCATGTTGGCAATGTTCTAAGATAGGTACAATATTCAGAGAATGAAAACACACACACAAACACACACACACACACACACACACACACACATGTACGTTTACAAGTCACCTATGAAAAAGCCTTCCATCCCCTAGCAAGGCTGGTCTAGATCCTCCTGACCTACCCTGTCAGTCTCACGAGCTCCCAGGGAGAATCCTGGGCACTTGTTGGGCTTCCTGACACTTCAGAGCACTACCTCAAGAGTGAGACTCATCCTTGGGTCACTCACAGGGTAAGAAAGAACATGAAGAGTTCAGGGGAACTTCACTCCTTTCCTCAGACAAGTCAAAGCAATTAATGTCCCTTCAAGAACTGAGAAGCTTCAAAAGATTTCTTGAGCAGGAGGCAAAGGTACCACGGTGCTGCTCTCACCAAGAGCACAACCTGTGAGTCAGAAAAGGCCTGGCAGGGAGTTGGGAGGATTGGGAAGGAGGGGGTGCTTTACCTTCCGTCTTAGGATCAGACTGTACCTTTGAATCACAGGAAGCATGCACAAATAATGTTACAAAAATGCCGACATCTCTAAGACATGGATTGAGAGATGTGAGCATGTTGTGTAAGTCTTATGACCCTCGGTGCCTATAACTTAAGTGTCTGCTCTCCGTGTAACCCTCTAGTTATCAGGGGCATGTGCCATCATCTACCCACTTAATGATGTGATCTCTTCTGCACAGTATCTAGTGCAAATCACAACTCCAGCAGCCGCACACTCTTCTAAGAATAAAACAAATCAGTATGACAGGATGTGGAGTCAATTAGCGCTTGGCAGGTCACAAGTAACTTTTAAACATCCCTAGTCTAAGGTGTAAAGTGTCAAAGCCTACCATAATGATGCTATCGGAGTGCTAGCTGGCCTTATACTTTCTCGGGAGGGATAAAACTTGTCCTCTGAAGGCAAAAGCTTTGCTTAGTAAGATGGAAAACAGAGTGACACCCTGTGTCAGGGCTACTTCCTTCATGCAGAGCCTGTCCCAAGAGCCTATTTCCTCACTGGGTACATCTGAAACCAATCATCCACAATGATGCTCAGGTTTCCAGAGGTTTTTAATATCAGGCGTTGAAACAGAGAAAAGTCCGAGAGAAAGAAGATGGTACCACCATCACGGAAATGGATATGTGGTAAATACTGGCAGGACAGCTTTGCTGACCTCACAGTACTGTACCACCAAAGCAAATAGTGTGATTCTATATAGCTTGGGGACTACGTGATGGCATGTTGGATCAAATCCACATGAGAGATCTTTGATGAGCTACAGTTATGTATCACTGAGACAGTACTTGGCCAGCTAACGCTGGGCACCGGGTCCAACCCCCACTCCCACACCCCAGCACCACAAAAGGAAAAGGACTTCGAAATATAAAGTATTTAACTTGCAAATACAGAAATTACCTACAGAACCAGCCAACCATACACAGCACAGGGAGGCTACTACAGAAGGATGCCACACAGGTCCGCAGCATCCTGGGTTGGATGCACCATACCTTGCCTAAATGATAGAACTTAATATGGGAAAACGTCTTTGATTCGGAAGCTTCTATTGTGTGTGCCCACTTGCCCGGAGCCAGGTGCGAGAGAAGTCGCTGATTTTGGAGACCGTTTAATGCTCCTTTCTGGAAGTATCTCCCAAAGCTGCTAAAGGTGAATGGGAATCACACCAAGGGAAGGATCACTCAAGATTTACTGCTCCATGTGTTCCGGCATTTCTATGATCTGTGCAAGACATTTGTTGTAAATAAGCCTGCAGAGTGTACAGTATGTTTTCCAGGAGACCTTTGCAGAACAGCTTGCAGACAAGAGGTGCTAGCCTTCCCTTCACAGCCAGCAAAACTCCATCCAAAAGGCTGCTGGCATGTTCCCACCTCTTGTTTTGAGCTGGCTTAAAGACAACTCCGCAAAACCAAATTCTGAGGGTCAGTACCTGGCTGGAGTCAGTAACCAGGAGCTATCCCATGCTGTGACTAGAAAGTAGTAACTCAGACATTTCTGTCCTTGTGTAGGAGAGAGGGGCAAAGCCCCCTCCCCACTTTCCCCCTAACAGTATAGAAAACACTCAGAGTTGGCTGAGCAGTTAGGCAGTCCCCAGTTTCCCTGTAGGAAATTAAATGACTGAAGCCCATGCTCTCTTCCAGCAAGAGAAAGAAACACACCTCACCCAAACAATCACTCGTATTTAAAGCCTTTCCCTATTTGTTGAAAGCCTGCCCCATTATAAAAAGGAAAAGGGGGGGGGGGGGGAGTTCAGGAAATGAGATGCAAATAGGGGTAGAATAGGATCACACCGCTGAAAACCTCTATCCACCCTTTTAATTCCTCTTTCCAGGCAGTATCTCTGCTCCTATCACCGTTAGCTTCTATAAAAAAAAAATGAGATTATACCGGTGGTTCTTGGCATCTTTGTCAACCTTTCCAAAGGCCTCACATCTACTAGTGATAGGCGAGGTGGTTAGCCCGGTGCCACCTCTTGCTAGACAAGCGCTAGGTAAATCATTTAACGCAATTACATATTCTAAACTCGCTGGATGGCAAGCAGCAAAGAAGAAAGGTAAAAAAAAAGGGCAGGGAATGAGAAGCTCCTGGATTATTTCAAAGGTAGCCACAGCACTGGGGCTGTCTGGAACTGCCTGTGATCAGCTTCAAAACAGGTCTGTGAGGTTTATCTTTAAGTTGATGCTCTGCTGGAGTGCAGCGGATGGGGGGGGAGGGGGTAGAGGAGGGGGCTCTGAGCTTATTAGAAGCAGAGATTTTCCTGCTGCTCAGTAGGGCCCGCGCTTCTAAGCTGGAATAAGCACCCGGTAGGGAGTGGATATGCCGAGAGTGCAGCCTCAGGCCAACTGCTTATCTGGCTGGGCACTGCAGGCGCAGTTAAACCCCAGGGTACATACACAGAGCTCTCCAGAGCTCCTGCACCCTCGCAGCTTCTGTAAGGCAAAGCCAGTGTTGGCTTAGAGCCAGGGCTAGGGTCGCCAGAGGGGCTTGGTGCAGAGCGAAGTGACCAGCTTGGATGCTTCCCCTGAAGGGAAAAAAGCGCAGTCTCTATTGGAACCCACTGGCATTCCTCTTTCCCTATGTACTCTCCAACATCACTGTGGGCGCCCACCCAGGGACGAGCTCTCCCAAGAAGGAAAAGTGGAGAGGACCAAAGCGAGAAAGAATGTAGTGAAGACGAGTTATCTAGTCTGCAACAATTGAGGGGCGTGGGGGGGAAGGTTAGAAAATCTCGAGAGGTTACAGACTCAAGGATAGGGGCCCCGGTCAGAGCAACCTGTAGGATTACTGCAGATAGCAAACTTGGGTTGAAAGGCAGTGGTCCCCTGGAGCTCCTCTACACGGTTCCCACCGAGTCGGGCTCCGCGAGCGGACAGAAGCAAGCACAACTTGGGAAGCCCACGCCGAAGGTGAGAGTCCCGATCCTCCTCCGTCCGCTCCCCCGCGCACCGCCGTCCACCCAGCGCTTACCTCGGGCAGCCGCAGCCCCTGCCGCCCAGAAACAGAGTCCTAGCCACGGGAGCCACCAGCGCGCCCCGCGGCTGCCGTCTGCAGCCCCTGTCCCCATGCTCCGAGCTCCTCTCAGGATTCGCTCCTCTTCCACGCCCTGGAAGTCCGCGAGGAACGACGGCAGGGAGCCAACACCAGAAGGTTTCCCCGGGAGTGGTGATCTGTGGCGAGTCTCTTTTCTCCACCGCTGCTCCCTACAGCAACGGAGCAGGGATATCAGATGGGCAGCGGGACGCAGCGCGCGTCCCCATAGCCTCCTGCGGCGCCGCCCGCCGTCCCCGCTGAGCGGCCCGCAGCCCCAGCTCCGCTCCGGGTCCGGGACTACCAAGCGGAGCCTGGAGACCGCATCGCTAATGAGCCTCGGGGCCGCCCCTGCTCCGCCCTTCCGAGCGGCAGCCAATGAGTCTCGCCGGGGCGGAGCGATGGGCGGGGCCGGGCGCGGGAGGCGCAGGTGAGTCCGCAGCCGCCGCACGTGCGGGCGCCGCCTCCCTGCTGCAGAGGCCCCGCGCGTGCGGGGAAGGAGCGCGCCCGAGTTCCGCGGCCCGAGGCGTGGACGCGCTTTCGCGAGCTGTGCGGAGCAGCCCGGCCTCTTGGAGGCGAGCGCCCAGCGGCAGAATGTGGGCGTCTGGCTTGCTAACTCTGAGACAGTGGCTTCCAGGAAACCACGGTTTTGCTTAACTTTGAGTCTTGGTGTTCCCGCTTCCACTTTTTTACCAGCAGTCCTGGGGAGGACTGGGGGCAGGAGGGGGTCGGGCAGGGAGGAAGAGAGGGAGGGAGATTTGGAGACTGATTAGCTTTAACTGTGCACAAATGTGAAAAAAGGAGGAAATGATTTTGGGGTGCCTGGGTATGTATGGGATCGAGTTTTGCTTTTTTTTTTTTTTTTTTTTTTTTGCTGTAAGAAAGCAAAAACTCTTCATCCCCACTCTACCTCTTTTCTTTCTTTCTTTCTTTCTTTCTTTTTCTTTTTTTTCTTTTTTGTTATACTTGCCACTCTGGAATCTCCAAAGTTCTCAAAAGTTGCCTCACATCAGGTCACTTATGTTTTTTGTTCATTTCAATCAAGGTTCTCGAAATTGCCTTTCTAGTAAGGCAAAGGGAAAGTTAAAAAGGAGACATGCTCAAAGTCTTCAGAAAAGAAACAAACCAGAGAACACTTGTTTAAACACACACACACACACACACACACACTTTCCCAGTCCCCTTTTATTAAATGGCTTGATCTTTAACTGATCTTGGAAGGGCCTTAAAGTTGCCTCTTTAGCCCATCCTCTGAAGCAGGCTACCAGCTTCAGGCGACAACCGCCACTGCCTTCCCCCAAGACAGTTGGTTTCCTGTCCAGAGCTCCACAGTCAGATCATGGCTTTCTGTTGGAAGCCCTCTCAAAATGTCTCTAGGACTCCGCTGGTCAGAAATCTGGGTCCTCACTTCTCAAAAGAGAAGGAGAGCTTGGCTTAAAAGATAGCCTTGTCCAGCTGCTTCCTCAATGGCTACCAAGCTCAGTCTTGACACACACACACTCCCCCCACACACAATAACAACAACAACAACAACAACAATCTTGTCAAATTGCTACCTGCCCGCAAACACCTCTGTATGGAAAACAAATGGCTTAAGGTGGAGTGATTGTTGTGGAGGAGGTAATCATACTAACTTACTTTCTCCTAAAGACAAAGGGGATGATAGACAAAGATTGATTACCTGATAAACAAGTAGAATGTCTGTCTCTGAGGACACCAGGCTTGTGCATGTCCGTGGATGGAGCTGATTTTTTTCCTACAGAGCTCTTGCTGCTCAATAACAAGTTTGGGTCCTGGTGGAGAAAACCAAACTCTGGGGAATGGATACTTCAAAGCAAAGACTGATGTGGGGCCTGGCTGGGGGACTTGCCTGGAAATCTCTTTAGAATCTTGGTAAATGAGGGCTTTGTCCTTTCCTTCTGAGAAGGTGAATTGAGAATTAATCTACCAAATACGCTTCACCTGTCTCCCAGAAACTACTCATTCATTACCTGACTTCCTGTATGGTCAAAGACTATGTGGCAGTCTTGTTAGAAATGAGCATTTTTGTTTAAGAAGGAAGAAAGAAAGAAAGAAAGAAAGAAAGAAAGAAAGAAAGAAAGAAAGAAAGAAAGAAAGAAAGAAAGAAAGAAAGAAAGAAAGAAAGAAAGAAAGAAAGAAAGAAAGAAAGAAATGAAGGAAGGAAGAAATGAAGGAAGGAAGAAAGAAAGAAAGAAAGAAAGAAAGAAAGAAAAAAGAGAGAGAAAGAAAGAAAGAAAGAAAGAAAGGAAGGAAGGAAGAAAGGAAGGAAGGAAGGAAGGAGGGAAGGAAGAAAGAAAGAAAGAAAAAAGAAAGAGAGAGAGAAAGAAAGAAAGAAAGAAAGAAAATAGTTATATTTTCAAGATTCTATGACCATAATTAGTTCTTACTATTGTCCCCACTGGGAGCAAAAATAAAATCAGTTTATTTTGGGCATCTGAAAAATAGATAAGCTAATTTGACATTAATAATTCTAGTAAAAATGACGAATGAAACTGTGGAAAATCAACATTATCTTTAAATAAATCCTAATCTGAAGGAGTGAGCCTTCATACATATTTTTAAAGAAGACTCTACAAAGCTGATATATTATCACTGTTAGAAGGTAAGAACAATGAATTTGACTTTAGAAGAAAATTGCCCAAGGCCAATGTAAGTAAATGGTTGCAGACCATCAAGAACAAGATCCATTTTCTGTAATTCTAAATTCACAGTGCAAGCCACAGGCTTGTCTGGTCAGCGAGGTTTATTTAATTATTGGCTGAGCAGATATTGCACCTTCACTGTTACCTGAAGTGTTTGTTGTATGCCCTATATTATACACTGTATATTAATTATGCCATTCACTTGAATTTCCTGCATGTGTATAACTTCAGCTATTTAAAAACCTGTACAGTTGTTTCATTTATGTAGATAACCATACCTATTTGGAAAAAAACAGTTGAGTAGTTATTGTTCAAGATTAGTACCCCTGTCCAAGCAGCAACAGCATACCATGCAAGAACTAGGGCTGGTGAGCTGAATCCTGGGTCAAACTTCTTGCAGCCTAAGCTTGCCCCTTGAGCTTGATCCAGGATCCAGGAATGAAAGGAGAACACCTATTCTCATATTCTCCAGACATGTTCTCTAGGATCTACAAGCACACCCTAAACACCCTTGCACACACACACACTCACTCGCACATGTGTATGCACACATGCACACACACATACCACATGCACCCCCACATGCTTACACACACACTGTAAGGAAGAAGAGAATGGAGGGGAGGAAGAAGACAACTAGTCTGAGAATCTATTCCCAAAGCGACTCATCCTCACACTGCCAAGAGCTGGCTGGTGGGCTTAGGGTAAATCAGACCCTCCTGTTTCCTCTGCCAAAAACTGATGGTATTTGACTAAATTTTATAACTAATGGCTTTTTAAAAATCATCAATTTCTAACTGTGGCAATATTATGATAGTGAATACAAGTTACTCAACTGCACTGGAAATTAAGCTATGTCTTCTGCAATTGAAATAATTGTTTATGAAACACAGTGTGTTCCAGAAAGATGATTTTGGATTATAGTTAAGCTATAATATTAACTATAACCCAGTATATCTTAGAAGGATCAGGCTACTGTAACAAAATACTGAAGAATTATTGGATTCTAAATATTATTAATATATTTCTCAGAGCTATGAATGCTAGAAAACCCAAGGTTAAAGTGATGATGGATTCAGCATGTTTTGAGGACCCTGATGGTGCCCTGTCACTTGTCACCACAAAGTCAAAAGGTAAAGGTTAGGTCTCTTGTATGAGAGCATTGGTCCCAGTCATGGGCTCCTCAACACAACTGGAGGAAATGCTTTAGTTTCCTGTGCACCCTGGTGAAGTTTGTGTCAGGCTGACAAGCTATTCTAGTACATTTGAAGAGTTATTAGCCAATCTGCTCTTATAAGTAGCAAAACTCTAAAGAAAGTACATAAAGAAGAAATGGGGAAACCACGTCTATACAATGCAGAAGGACGATGGGATGTTTATAAGGAAAGGCTTGCCAAGGAGGTGGCCTTCCTTCTTGAAATCCCACAAAAATAACTAGAGTTATGGAGGTAACTTTATTTCTGGTGAAGATGGGTATAACGGTAATATTTTATATGTAGATTACTAAAAAAATAATATCAGTTCTTCAAAAAGAAAAAATAAATGGCTTTTGACATGAAAGCATTCACGTGAAGAGGGGATGTCTCGGATGCTGGAAACAGTGTCCTCTCTCAAGATCTGCATGTAACTCGTTTAAAAGAGAAACAAAAGCAAGACGGTGAAGAGAGTGGCATCAAGACCTTTAGGCACAGAGCACAGAGACATCTGGAAAGAAGAGAGAGGCTAAAGACTAGTGTAAGGCTTCCTGGAAGAACTGGATGTATGATACAATGTATATCTGTTCTAGAGTTTACATTGTCAATGGGCTTACTGGGCAATTTGAGTTTTAATGGATGTTAAAATTATTTTTTCTCTAGGAAATAGAAAATAAGTTTCTTCTCTTGGGCATGGGTCACTGGCCAGTTACCTCCTGACATTTGTGATACAATATTGCAGCTTCTTCTCCCTTGAACCTACCCCACTGTTTGTGAAGATGCAACTAATATCTCTCTCTAGCTCTGCAACTGCTGGATGTTTGTGATAAAAGCCACTGTCTCTATTAATTGTACAATTATGCTAATACATGTGGAGAGACTAAAAAAACAACCGGACAAAAGGCCAACAGCTGGCAACTTCAATCCGTGAACTTGGCAAGACAATTAGATGAGATCTTTTCCACATCTCCTCTGGGAATACTGCATGCCAGTCTTTCTCCCAGGACAGGTGTGTTCAATTGGAGTGACACATTTCAGAAATGCATGCAGCTTAACATGAGTGTGTGGTCATTTATTTATTCAGCTCTCTATGGTTATAGCCCGGCACCTGATCCATGATCTTGCTAGAAAGCAGAGAAGAGAAACGGGTGTTAAAAGCTATGAGCGGTTCACATGGGATGTTCTGTCTGTGTACAATAATCCAGGTTAACAACCTTCCCTGTAAAAGGCAATATGGGGTCGTTTGTTAAGTAAACTCACACACGCAGACAAAATTAGAGAGGTATATTTTAGAGACTGGGCTATGAAGCAGCAATAAAGTGCGAAAATCCAATACATTTGTTTAAAAAGGGCAGCAGGGCACTGAGATAAGACTCCAACTAAACAGGTTTTTCCTGACACTGCAAGCGCGCCTTCCGACTTGAACCCTGGGAATCCTCCCTGAGCGCCAGCCTCCCAGGGATTCAGCTCTAGCAGCTGCCACGGGAGAATGAAAGGAACTTAAAAATACTAGCAAGCACACAAGTCCCTGACAGTAACATTAATGCATTAGTGCTATTCAAAATAGTAAACTTTGATTTAAAAAGACAGTATGTGTCGGCTCAGAACAGATGTAGCCTTAGTTGTCAGAGGAACAGGCAACCTTTGAGGGATATGACTTTGGCCTGTAGTATCAGAAATGTGACAATTTTCACATCTCATCACTTGGTGGCCTTTGTGGAAGCTCAGGAGAAAAAGCCTAATGCCATTCCTCACTGGAAGAAAAATGAGCAGGACTCTTTGTTTGTTTGCTTGTTTTGTTTTGTTTGTTTGTTTTTCGAGACAGGGTTTCTCTGTATAGCTCTGGCGCTCTGGCTGTCTTGGAACTCACTGTGTAGACCAGGCTGGCCTTAAACTCAGAAATCCACCTGCCTCTGTCTCCCAAGTGCTGGGATTAAAGGCGTGTGCCACCACTACTGTCCGGGAAGCAGGACTCTTACTGTTAAGTGGAAACTGGCAAAGCCGTTTGATGATGTATAGACTCACATTGGGTTTTCACTCTTTAGTTTCATCTCTTTCTCGGCTTGGTCACCATTCCACCTTGGGATGCTATCTATTCATCCACTCTTTTATCTCTCTTGGTCTTCTCATTGGCACTGTGTTCTTTGGCGGTTAGTCACGATAAGGGAAAAAATTAATAAAAAATTATCAATTATCATCACTTTAGTTAATAATTCAAAGATAATTAAACAGGACATGAAGAGCTAAACACTACGCAATGCAACGTCATGAATCCCCCCACTAGTCACTCAACCATCCCCAGGTGTAAGGATGAAGGTCCAGGAAGATGACGGTCCTGCAGGTTCTGCTCTGAATCACAAATGTGCAGGCTACAAATGTAAAAGTTGATTGATGTCACATTCCAAGGTCCTCATCCCTTCATTAATAGCATGAACCCCGGGGAATATTACCTAAAGTCAACTAGTCAAAGCAAGCCACTGGGAGAAATGCAAGGGTGGGTGTCCCATGTCTAGTTATACGAACAGGGTGAGGCCCGGTGAGTGTATCTTTATAGCGAAGCTGCCAATTTTACTCTAGACCAAGGACTGAAGAACTAAGGTGTGCCAGGGAAGGTCTGAACATCAAATCTGCATGGAGAATATATGGCTTACTTCAGGTTAATATATATATATATATATATATATATATATATATATATATATATATATATATAAAGCATTATAATAAAGAAATAGATAAATGGATAAAATAAATAAATCTGAGCAATGGAATAAGATACACAATATATAAAATAAAATAGTGTGTTCCATACAGCTTAGGAAGGAGCTTGTACTGCCATCAGAATGCCGCATGCTTTACCTGTTACATGCGTTTGTAAAAATGCCATCTGGAAAGGAAAGATAGGTTCCTTGAATATAAAGTAAAAGGCACAGCTGATAGGCATCCCTTGTCATTCACAGTCCTTTCCATATACATCCCTTTCCCTACACATACCTTCCCATTTCCCTGGTTTTTCTCTTCCTTCTTCTCTTCTCCCTATGGACCCTTTAAAGGGTACTTAACACCTGTCTGTTACACTATTAATAATAAAAGATTTTGCAAATAGAAGATGCTAGTTTAACAGACAGAATCTTCTTCCAGTTTTTAAATAAAGCTTTTATTTTTTATTCCCTTTAGTCTATACCTGTTCATATGTCTGCATAGGTATAGTGGAGGGAAATGTAATTTCCTATGTCTTTAAGGCTCAGGCAATAGATTAAAAAAGCATTCATTAGTAAATAGTTGGCAAGCATTTTGAAAGGAGAAAAGATCTACTTTACATGTTAAGTAGCATTTTACTGAAAATAAAAATTAAGAGACTTTCATTTGCAATTTTATTCAAAGATATTTTCTGCATATCTTGTCAGATATAAGGACTTCTTAATCTCCAGAATAGAGATGATAGAGGTCACTGCAAGGGTGTAGTCATTAGTATCTGGAGAGAATTTATTATATATTTTGTTCGTGTACATAACTGGTATGTGCAATTAAGTATGTAAACCAAAAGAACTCAGATATTTGAACATATCTTTTAAAACTCCAGATATTGGAATATGATATCTGACCAACATGACGCATTAACTCTGCTCTTTGGCATATAGAGATGTCTACTCTTAACACTGAGGAATGATAGAGAACATGGAAAAAGAATATTTAACATTTGTTATCTGACTTAAAACCAAGATGGCTAGCTCTGTGCATCATCAAGAAAACAACTTCTAAATAGTGGCTAATACAGAAGCTTTCTGGACTCTGGCCAGTAGAAGGTGAAAATCTGAGTCATGAAATGCCACAGGGAATAAATGACCCTGCACCAGATAGCAAATAAAAGTCTGTTCTCTGCTCTAGACAAGAGGCTGCGGTTGGAGTAATCCAAGTTGAGAGTGGAGCCTGCTAGGTAGGAAAGCAAGAATCAGACTACTAGCACCTTGTCACTGAAAAGTGAAACTAATCACACACTGCTTTAAGATCCAAGTATAATTTCCTGCAGCAATATAAGACCACACAGTCCAGAAAGATCCACATAAGGCTTAGTTTTACATTTGTGGCCCTGGTATTAGATTTAGACAACTGCTAATCTTCATGGAGGAGAAAGTCACATAAGGATGGAGATAATCAAGAGGGGAACATATACAAGGAGCTACAGACCTCAAAATAACCATACTAATCAATATCCTAGGACACTTCAATATGATACTTAAAACAGATCAAAATAAAATCAGCATTTGAATGTCATTTTATACCATAAGAGAAAACAGATCTTCAGAGATTTACTTGCAGTGCTCTAAAAATTGAGGAACTACATTCATTAAAAGATGAATAAACTGAAGCTAAATAAACTGAAATGAAACAATTAGGAACATTAGAGAAAATGTAGGAATCTTGAGAATGAATAATGTGGCCATTGAAACTAATAGCACAAGGCTGAGAGAGAGAGAGAGAGAGAGAGAGAGAGAGAGAGAGAGAGAGAGAGAGAACTAATACTGATCAAGACATCAGAATACAGGAAAATGAAAGAACAATTTCACACATGTAGGAGAATAAGAAGCTTTGAGAATAAATTATTAAGATTCTCTGAAATGCATCCAAAGAGCTAAAGAAAAAGAATTTTAGAGAAATAAATTTTACAGTATAGAAGTGGGGAAATGTCTAATAGTAAAGCTGAGATATTTGTGCTGCTAAGAGTGTGCTCAAACTATTAGACACATAGCAAAAGATCACATATTGACCCATCATAGTACTAGGGCAATATAAAGGATAAATAATCTTCAAGATTTTATTTATTTATTTAGTTTACAAAATTCATGTTACCATAAAAATAAGAGATGACAACAGATTCTTTTCATTGTCCTACATAGATGTCTAAAGCCCATGGACTGATGTCATCAGAGTATTCACACGAAAGAACTACAAATATAAAATTTATCACCCTAAACCTAAGGTTAAAAAATGCCCAAGGACTTTTCACCCATAGAAGGTTAAGATCCTTTATCAAATGTAAACAAAAATATTATTACTCTAATTGATAGTTATTGGCTTATATCAAATTATGGAAAAGCTTCCATAGAACTAGAAAAATCAAAATGTTCATAGATCTAGACTCAAGGTTTAAAAATATAATAGTTGCAATCAGGAGTGGATTTAATAGCCAGGATCACCATGGACAGATAACATGAATGATAGATCGTAAGAAAGAGGCAGAATGAATACATAAGAAAAAGCAAGCAGACCGTGAGAGATACAGAGAGAAGAACAAGAGGTGCTCATTACATTTTGACAGGTCTCCATTTAGAGTTTTAATATAAGTAAAAATGTAGGGAATAAGTATGTCGTTGTTGAAGACCTGATGGTTGAAATATAATCAACGGAACTCATTACGAACATTCAAAAACTGCTATAAACACGAAACAGGGTAGAAATGAACATGGCACCTAAGACATCAAGTGAGACTGTTGAGTTTAAAACTAAAAAAGAAAAAAAGAACAATTAAATATGTTTAAGGAAATGGAAAATGCAAAAAAAAAATGGCAAAATTACATGTTCATCTGACATGACGATTAAATGCTGAGGGCCGTAAGCCAATGGAAGAATGTGATTCAAAGAAGACCATGTGCCAAGAGACACTTCCTTTGGCGTATGGCAAAGAGAGAGTCCCAGAGACAAAAGACAAATGATAGTCAAAACTCCAATTTATCCAACATTGTAGGGGGTGGCTAAGGCGGAGAAGTGGCGTTGCATAAAAGGACAGATAGAAAGGGAAGAACAACACTGGGGAATAGATATATATTTATGATTTGTAAATATGAGGGATAATGCAATGAGAATGGCATGTCCCCACATATAGATACGTACATGAACTTTTAAAAATAGCTAATGTAACCCTTGGTGAGAAAACAGAGCTTGCTGTTGGTTGTGGAGAAAGAACCGTAAGTAAGGAAAACAGCAGATAAGGTTTTGATTTGAGTCATGACTTTCTGCGACTGTTCAGATTGTGAGAACTTGCTCTGCTATATGATGTTGATTTGTTTTCAGTACATAAATTAAACCTAATACAATGGATCTTTAGAAGTTATATAAAAATATCATATCAAAAGGAAGGTGTTTAGGTGTTTAGGGGGTTTTGGTGATTCATATAATAAAAAGATGATGTTTCGAACAATATGTTTCTGCACATTAAAAAGGAGGCAATGTATAAAAATATTTTTAATTATTAAAACATTCAAGAAAATAAACACATGGAAAGTGAACAATCTAATTGATTAAATAATATTCTATAATTATAGCTGTGAAATTATAGCACTATAATTTCATGCTTATTTTATTGATAATAGAATTCACCAATATAAGAAAATGGCAGGCTTCATGTTTACTGATGGGAGTATGATACTAAAAACTTGTACAAAAACTTTAGTCATACATATTTTACTGTCTCTGCAACATAATAAATTTATTTTATAAGCCTAAACATAAATAGATCAATATGATTTATGTGAGATTTTTCACTGAGGTTTTTTGTTTTGTTTTGTTTGTTTGTTTGAGACAGGGTCTCATTATGTAGCTCTTGCTGTCTGGGAACTCACTGTGTACACCAGGCTGGCCTCAAACTCACAGGGATCCACTTGTTTCTGTCTCCTGAATTCTGGGACTAAAGTTGTGGGACATCACATAAATGCAAGATATTTGCTGTAAAGATAAATTAAAATGACCTAATGACTAAAGAGTAAAATCTTTTCCTATCTCATTTGACTACTAGCTTAACTAAGGATATTCAAGTAAGTTTCACTTTATTCATATTGTCAAATATAGAAAATAATATATCATAGTATGTAGTGGTCTCCTCAATAAAACCACTAATAAATACAACTGTTCAATATGCAAAGACTTTGAGATATGTGTCCTTTGAAAAATGTAAAAAAGACAGAAAGTGTTGGCAAAAGTTTAAATGGGACAAGATTAACAACTATATTTACATCATTCTTCTAGAAAAATAAAATGAGCACATATTTGTTTTAAATTTGTTACTTTCACAAAAATACTAAGGAAAAATATAAAAGATAAAAAATAGCAAAATTCAAATGCTTAGATATATAACATATATCAAAGTCTTCCTTGTGTACAGAAATAAAAGTTAAAGTAATCAAATACAGTTATATGTATGTGAACATGTGAGTGTATGTATGTGTGTGTGTGTATGTTAGTTCAGGCTGCTATAAAAAGTATCATATGTTACATAGTTTATAAGCAAAAAAAATTTATCTCATATAGTTATGGAGACTGGAGAGACCAAAGTCCAGGCATTGATCTCACAAGATCATTGAGCTGGTAAGCCTCTGCTTAATCAATACAAATAGTGCCTCTCATTGTGTCTCACGCTGGAGCAGGAGCTGTAAATTGTGCCAGGACTCTTAAGACAATTGAAATCCTATTCATAGTGAGCTCTGGCTTGTCTCCCTCAGACCCCATCTTTTCATTCTTTGACGCTACTGAGACTGGGTTGCAGCATGTGGATGGGCGACCTGGGAACCACAGCATTTAGTCCATTGCAGTAGCACTTGAAATTTCAGAATGAAAAATATTTAAATACTTAAAAACTGATAATAAAAAAGTTGGCTTCCTGTGGACTGTCTTTTAACTCCTGTACTGTAACATAGGAGTGTGCATACTCAGGCCTGAGACATTTCCCTTTTAAGTGAAAAGACGCAATCACAATGTGCGGTCTGCCTTGCCTTCTTTGACAGTATCGTTCCCTATGAAAGACTTTATCTGAGCTTTTATATTGGATTAGACTAACCTATCATATGATCTGTGGTCATTGTCCTGTCTTTTGGTAGCCAAGACCCCAAGATACTTTACTGCATCAAGAAGGGGATACAGATAGATCATCACCCTGCATCAACTGCAGGAGAAAACCTAAAGGTTGTGGGTACTAAAGTCCACTACTGAGGGATCCTGATCTTGTATCTCTGAGAAAAAAATTTTTGTTCCATGTTTCTCTTGTAACCACAAGCTATGACCTGGGTTGACATTCTAACACCACTGCTTCTGTAGGAGACCCCAATCCTTAACATATAACAGGTTTCACTTGGTAAGCAATTACCACAACCTAGCAGCCATCTCAAGAATAAAAGAAAAAATATATTGGCCATAGTTTGCACTGATTTATGACTAAAAATTACTCTACTATAAAAAAATAGGACATTCTTATGATTGACAGCTCTTCCAAACGCATAGCCAAAGCCAAATAAAGAAATACACATCATTGTCATCAGAACTGTGAATGGGCTATAATGTAATCACTCTAATTATTTAACAAGATTCTGGATGACTCAGCCAGTGTGATACATTATTTAGGAAATGATACTTAGCAAAAATGAGACCAGTGAATAAATATAAGTCATGCTTGTATGATTTTTCTACTAAGCAAATTCCAGAACTTGGTGGCTCATGCCTGTAATTACAAAATTTGGGGAACCGAAGTTGAAAACCAGAGGCCATCCTGGGATGCATGGTGAGTTCCAAACTAGCTTTTATTACAGAATGAGACACTGTCAGAAAAGAAAGATAGAAGGACAGAATGATAAAAGGAAGGGAGGGAGGGACAGAAGGAAAGAAGATGGGAGGGAGGGAGGAGAGAGGGAGAGAAGGAGGGAGGGAGGGAGGGAAGACGGTGGCAGGCTGGCAGTCAAGGAAAGAGACAGGACAGGAGGGAGGGGGGATGAATGTTGGGAGGGGTGGGGAGAAGAGGGAGAGAAGAAAAGAGGATATTCCAAATTTCATTCTCTAAATATTCTTAAATGCAATCTGATGACATTGTTTTTGGGTTTTTTTGTTTTTGTTTTGTTTTTGGGGTTTTTTTGTTTTTTTTTTTTCATAGCAGTTGAAGAAAAATCTTAGGAAAGCCGTATAAAATATTACTAAAGTTTTATTTTTCAGTGTACTGTCAAGGTTCTTTAAAATTAAGCAGGGGATGCAGAAGCCAATAGCAAAAACCTGAGACCCAATGTTCAAGCTTACTGTGAAGCTATAAATATCCCAGTGGACTTAAGGACATCTACAGCCCATAGGCCTGTGCTTTATGCAACTTCTGTATAACTGGACAGATATTGGGGGGGGGGTCTTCTGAGAGGCAGGAATTTGAATTTGGATATATGTGCTAATCTGAGACTTAGAAAATAAGTTAACCATCAGTGCCGGTCAGTAACATAACTCAATGGCAAAAGCTGCTGCCATCGTCCACGCCCGAGGACCATGGTATGACACGTGCAAGCACACATAAACAAACAGACAAATGATGCAGAATAAAAGAATGAAATGAAATGAATACAATTGTGAGCTAGGCTCTTCTACTTATCTGTGAAGAGACTGGCCTGGCCTGGCCTGGCCTTGGATTTAGATTTTAAAGACGTTTCTAAGGGGTCAGCAAGATGGCACAGTGGGCAACATCACTTGCAACTAAGTCTGACACCCTGAGTTCTTTGCTTCCTTGGGACTCACATAGTATAAGGATTTGACTTCTGAAAGTTGTCCTCTGACCACCACACATACTTGTGGCACATATCACTCAAACACATCACACACATACATCACAAACGCACACATCACTCACATACTTCACTCTCATACATCACACATAATCACACACACACATCACACACATAGGTCAATCTCATACATCACACATAATCACACACATCACACACATAGGTCACTCTCATCATACACACACATCACTCACTCACACACACATCACTCACATACTTCACTCATACACATTGCACACACATCACACATATCACACACATGCATCACAGATACACATCACAGATGCACATCACACACATGTCAAACATATCATATACATCAAACACATATCACACACACATCACTCACACACATCACTCAAGTCACACACATCACACACACACATCACTCATACACATCACACACATCACACACATCACACACACACATCACTCATACACATCACACACACTTCAAACACACACAAATACATATATATATATATATATATATATCAATATTTCCTAGGAATTGTAAAGGATTCAATATCTTTTGAATATAAATTTGAGGGCCCAAAATTACATTACATGTATACTTACAGAATGATAAAAACCATGAAATTACCTGGCACTTGATGTGCACAGTCCCAGAATACACAGCCAGAGTAGTGTGTCTCGTCGAGAGAGCTGATATTTGCACTGAAAGATTTTCCACATAAAACAAGACACAAGATTACAACCTAGTATGATAAATGACAGTAAATGAGCTGTAATTAGTAATCAATAGATCAACACACTAAATAATGACAGAAATGGCCAGCTTTCATTGTAAATGTTAAATCAGCCTTTCAGATTTGTATTCCCAGTGACTCTGTTGAAGAAAACAAAATTTTCCTTCATGAACATGTTTTTCGGTTGGAGGTAGCTTCTGGCTTTGTGACTGGGGCTTGTGTCTCTTCCCACATTTAGTGCTAGGACCCCATCTAGGGTAGGCCTGTGCAGGGCCTGGACAAGCTGCTACAGTCTCTGAAATTATATGTGCATTTTTTCCTGTGGTATCTCTCCTTGGTGCCTTTCTCTACTCTTATTCTAATAATCTTTCCACATGAGCCCTGTGGGAGGTATTTGAGGGAGACATTCCATTTAGGACCAAGTATTCCAAAGTCTCTCACACTCTGTACATCGTCCAGTTATGGGTCTCTGTACTTGTTCCTATCATCATCATCATCATCATCACCATCACCATCATCATCATTATCATTATTATTATTGTTATTATTATTTCTTTCTCTGGTGATGACTAAGCAAGGCACTGATCTATGTCTACAGCAGATTGTTGTAAGGAATTATTTTATTGGGCTCTTCCTTCAGTCAAGCAGTAGTATTTTAGTTTCCCCCTAGGTGGCTTATCTAGTATCAAGCTTTTGGCTTCCTGAGCAGCGCAGTGTCAGCATGGGTTACATGGAATGGGCCTTAATTGCAATCAGATTGTGGTTGATAATTCCCACAACTCTTGTACCTCTATTGTACCAGCATATCTTACATGCTAGTTACCACTGTAGAACACAGGATGTGTAGCTGGGTTGATGTTTAACTTGTTTCTCTGCTAGGATGAAGAATACCTTTCAGTACCATAAACACTAGCCGGGGAGAGAGCTCTCTGGAGGGACCAACTGGACTTTTCCATGTTCAATGAATTTGATGCATGTTGTCTTCAGCAATGTGGACTTACCATCAGTTTGCCAAGAGCCTTGACAATAGCTTGGGTTTGGGGAAGGTTTCCATGGGGCTCCTTTTGTCAACAACTTGACTAGATGTAACCCGTGCTGGGCATTGAAATTTTCATTTGGTGATAAGAGATGTCTCCTCCTCGGGGCTTTATCCTCCAAGTTATTTGGTGATTCTAGATTTCTTTCACAGATGTACATATTTTAGGAAGGTTCTATAGTTTTAGGTTTCCAGTTTGTTCTAGTATGGTTTGTTTGTTTTAACTTGATCTTATTTAATTTTACTAATTTTTTTTTAAAAAAATGCTCATTTGTATTTGAATGAGAGAGTGAGAGAAAGGTATGGATTTGCACTGCATGGGGGAAGCAGAGTGGATCTGATAGAAGGTGGGGGAGGGGAAGGCATAATCAGAATGTATTGTTTGGAAAAAAAATCTATCTTTAATTAGAAAAAGAAAGAAAGAGAGCAGATTGAGTGAGCCATGATGTACAAGCCATCAAACAACACTCCTCCATGACCACTGACTTGTTTGAGCTCCTGCCCTAACTACCTTTAATGATAAAACGATAAGCAGTGATATTCAAGTATAAGCAAAATAAACCTTTCCCCACCAAAACGGAGCCTTTCAAATGTATTAAAACCAAGATAATTGAAAACAAGGAGCACACAAAGGAAGACAAAAAAAATTACTTAAACAAAAGAACTCTACAGACCATTTAACTCAGGAAGGTGCACACTGTCTTTTGTATGGAGATGCCCCGTGCTTTTCAAAATCCCAGAATTCAGGACAAAATTAATAGACAGTTTGTCTTACTCAAACCACCACAATGGAGTTATTCAGAAAAAAAAATGTGTGTAGTTAATATGGCTGCCCAAAGCAAATGGAAATAGAAGCATGACATACTTTCTAAAAATTGAATTAGGAAATAAAACAGAATACAACCTGCACCAGGGATGTCTTATCTAACTTACCTTGGTGGGCTGTGCAAAGCAGAAAGTATTTCAGAGAATTCCCCCATTGCTGCAGAAGGCAAACTTCCCCCTATGTGGTCACTAAGTGTCTGTGAGTCCTGCCTTTAAAAAGCAAAGCTTAAAATTAGATAAAATGAGTCATTTCGGGGAACTGAAACAGGAAAGGAGAGATAACAGATGAAGAAAAACGGAGAAGAGTGTAAGGGTAAAATCTGGAAAGTTTGTCCTCGCTTGACACTGCTCTCCAAACACCCCCCCCCCCCCCAGATTTATTTGTGAGGATAATAATTTTATCTGCACAAGAATCATCAAAGATATTGACAGCTTTGTCCCAACAGTGAAATCCTGGAGCCTTATCAGCTGTTAAGCGGTAAACATGACAGGAATGAATGGGAATGCAGACAAAGGTACACCCCAGGGAGGCAGATGAATGAAGGAAGCCCAAACCTCACCTGTACAGTGCAGAGGACAGATGCCATGCTGTAATTCAACACAAGACATTGAGCAAAACAAAACATGGGGGAAACTCTGGAATCTAGAAATACCATTACCGTTACGTAGATATCCATTTTAACCCAAACTCAGGAAAGCAAACAGAAAACCATGGTCTACAATATTAAAAATATGCTAATGGAGATGAATGCACTCAGGGCTTTGCTTATCAGAGTGGACTATCAATGAAATTTGTGAGTTTACTCAAAAAACTAAAGACAAATATATTTTTAAAAGCAAAGGATGTTTGGCTCTTTGAAGGAGGAACTGTATTTGAGGGAGCAGGAAGGACCTATAAATTTAAATAAGAAAAAGCTGTCAGGGAGAAAACAACACAGTGAGACCATTGTCACTAAGTCCTTTATGTATGAGTGAATTCAACCACACAGCCAACATTATGCAACTTAAGCTAGCCTACAAGAAATCCCTTTAGAATTAAATGCACAGATAAATTGAAAGTGTAAATCAGAACACTATTTTATCTTTTTTTTTCTTTTTTTCCCCCCAGCAGTGTTGTAGGATATTTGATCACACTGTGAATGCTGAAATTATGCTATTTACTGAAAAAAACAAAACAAAACAAAAAAAACCCCTTTACTAGTTGTGGTGTGGCTCAGCCTTAGCACACACATTTAATCCTGAACAATGAAGTAAAAGCTAGTTTGTACAAGGAAGCACCTATGTTTGAACTGGGTGCAGACAAAGCGACCAATCAGAGATTTGAAATTGACTTGATTTGGACTTTTCTGGTTCTCAGAAACAGAGTCTTAGGCCTAGTCTCCCAAACTACCAGTTTGCAGCCTGCCATGGAGTCAGACTGGCTCTAGGTAGCTTAGTCCTCTCAAGGATAAATAACAGTTTTAATAAATTTGGCAGGAAGATGCTAACATTCAATTTACAGCACGGCTACAGAGACAATCTCTGTAAAATCACTGTCAGAATTAAACCAAGCCACGTTTGATTTAACTTGCTTGAATAGAATTGACCACCTTGCAATATCATGCCATTCTGAAATAGACAAGACTACTCAATTGTTACAACGGAATAATAAGAATAGCTAAATCAATAAATATATCCTTGACTGTGAGAAGGAACCCATTGCTCATGATAGAGAGGCGATTGGTAAACCCAATCGACAAACAGGGTTTGGTGTGGTGTCATAAAGGGAAGAGAAAGGAGAGCTTCAGAGCTTCATCCAACAGATTATCAACACAAAACAATGGCACTCCTCATGCCAAGATGCTTCCTCTATGTAATCAGAGTTGTCTAATAGGATCCTCTATCAGACATATTTGGTCATATTTGAACGTACAATATATTGGCAAGTTCTTCCCTTCACAGATTTCCTTTCCCTGTTGGTAAGTCATAAAAAAATTCCAATACTAGAAAACACCAGTAAATGCATGTATAAAATGATTCTCAAGTTTAAAATAGTTACACTGTTTTTTTTAAATAATCTTATAATGGCCAAATAAAAATTCATGCTACCCTTCTAATGACAAAGGGTGATTAGAGAGCTTTTCAGTTTGATGCTAAATTCCTAAGGGGACATAGGAGTTTCTTTTACATGATCTCAAGTTAATCATCATTTTGTGTAAAAGTATACTTATAACAGTTATATCCATTAACATGAGAAGGAAGTATGTCTCCATAAAAAGCTTTTATATTACAATGACATTATTCATAATTTTAATACAAGCATGGACTACTTATGTGTTCTTATTTTGCATGTTAGGTCAATGTGGTTGTCATGTCTCACCTTGAAGTGACTGGATTGTTAATTGTTGGAATAGTTTGTCAAAGAAGAGACACAATTGTGCGTATTATACTTAACCCGGCTGCATCCATTCTTATATTCCAACATTACAGTTGATAAAGTACAGAAAAAAATTGAAAATTTAACCAGGTTATTCTATTTTTTTAAGCACAATAAGGCAACAGCACAATCCTCTAGGTGTCTTCACAATAGCAATGACACAAATAAGACATGATCACAAAAATAAATATAAGCACGGAACTTCAAATGCAAAGAAACAAGTCAGAGCAGAGCCAACTGGTAAAAAATAATTTAAATAAGTTGAATTATGTGTGAGTTTTTGTGTAAGAAGATTTCACTTCTAAAAAGTGTGAACTACACATCAAGAAACAAGAGAAGGGAGGGAGGGAGGGTAGCATTGTGGCTGTGAAGGTGACCTGTGCACTTCATGCTCTCTGTGTAGACAAATATCCTTAGGTTCTGCCAGTGTGGAAGAGACTTCATGGACAAAACAGAATAATATTTGTGGTGTAGACAAAACATAGTTTGAGCAACCGAACAGAAGCTCCACGGTTTCACTGTGTATTCTCCAGTTAAACTAACACAGTTGCTTTTTTAAAAATTTATTTACTTATTACATGTGAGTACACTGTAGTTGTCTTCAAACACCAGAGGAGGGTGTCAGATCTCATTTCAGATAGTTGTAAGCCACCATGTGGGTGCTGGGATTTGAACTCAGACCTTTGGAAGAGCAGTCAGTGCTCTTAATTGCTGAGCCATCTCTCCAGCCCCACAGTTGCTTTTAATCTGGAGAACAAATATGCCATTTCTTGAGTAGAAGACATGTGCTTGGTGATCTTTTTTTCTCTCTGAATATAACTATTGAATTATCAGCATGTAAATAATTGATGCAAAGCATTCCAAGGTACCCAAAGAACTGACCCAACAAAATGTACGTCCATTGACTGCCTATCAGAAATTCACCCACTGTATACACATATATGTATATATGCATTAGTATTTCTATATATGTACTGTAGTATACAGTATATATATTTTAGAAGGGCAACTCTTTCTTAGACTCTTTCTTTTCCCCTTCTCTTTTTAGAGGGAGAGGGATGGGTAAGCTTTGTCTCAGTGAGAACTTGAATTAGGACTGCAAAGTAACTAGGGTCACAAAGGCCCACTTTGAGTCAAACCATCACTTAGAACTGCCTTTTTGTATGGCTCCCAACTGATGTGTTTTGTATATTTCCCTTCATGATCTCATTATCATGATTCAAGTAAGACATGAGGGCAAAGTCCTGACAAAATAATTCATGAGTGTGCATGAGTCTCTGGTGAATAGACACAAATGCTGGTGTAAAGATTGTCAAAATGATGAATGGTCCAAGCAAGAGAAGAGTGGGGAAAAATTGAGTGGTATCACTGTAGAGAAGATTTGCCTTTGGCGACCGTAGGGTTACCCCAGTAGAGGTTCTTAATGGTGGGTATAGGGGTGGGCCCTATTTGAATTCAGGTAACAGCCCCCTGCTCACATCTTGGTTATGAGTTCTTCACGAGAAATTGTCTCCACATGTGAACAGTGTCATAAGTGCCGGCAACACAGTGAAAGCTCTGTTTATGCCTTGGTATCATGGAGGGAGCAAAATGCAATGACAACAGGCACTTTGCAGTGTCTTCCTTTTCAAATACCAATTGAACAGCACTTTAGGTTTTCTGAACAATTGATTAAAAGGCAGCGCATTAAACTAGACATAGGCAACAACCAGAAAGTCAAAGAAATCAAACACTTGGCAACTTTGACTTTGTATAATAAAAGTCTATAACAAAAATTATATAAGTAATTTAAGGATGATTACTGATGTCTGGCAGAAACATTTTGTTCTGTGAGGATATAAAGCAGAGTATCCAACCAACCTGAAAGTGCCAATATAGTTTAGTGGTAGACATGCAGAGCATATACTGGGCTTGGGGTCCAAAACTAGTTATTTTGATGAGAAATGTGGAATCCACAGATTTATCTGTAGAATTAACATTTCAGGGATAAAGTAATCTTCATTTGAAGCTGATCAACCTGGATCTGAATGTAGAGACTCTACCAAGCAGGACACATTTAGGACTTACACAGTGGATGAAGTCAGCTAACTCCTCCAAGTTGGCCTCTGACTTACACACACACACACACACACACACACACACACACACAGAGAGAGAGAGAGAGAGAGAGAGAGAGAGAGAGAGAGAGAGAGAGAGGCAGAGAGACAGAGACCCAAGGACGCACACATACATATAATAATTTTAAAGTCTCAGAAAGCCCACATACACATGGAGGCTGAATAATACTCTACTCAATGACACCTTGACCAAAGAAGAAATAAAGAAAGAAATCAGAGACTTTTTAGAATTTATGAAAATGAAGGCACAACATACCCAAATATTTGGGACACAATGAAAGCAGTCCTAAGAGGAAAACTCATAGCCCTGAGTGCCTCCAAAAAGAAAATGGAGAGAGCATACACTAGCAGCTTAACGACACACCTGAAAGTCCTGGAACAAAAAGAAGCCAATTCACCCAGGAAGAGTAGAAGACAGGAAATCATCAAACTCAGGGTTGAAATCAATCAATTGGAAACAAAGAGAAACATACAAAGAATCAACGAATCCAGGAGCTGGTTCTTTGAGAAAATCAACAAGATAGATAAAGCCAGACTGACCAAAGGACAGAGAGAAAGTATCCAAATTAACAAACTTAGAAATGAAAAGG
Source organism: Apodemus sylvaticus (assembly GCF_947179515.1). NCBI lineage: Eukaryota > Metazoa > Chordata > Mammalia > Rodentia > Muridae > Apodemus > Apodemus sylvaticus. The sequence goes on from NC_067489.1 coordinate 26,590,186, forward strand.
GAGATATAACAACGGAAACTGACAAAATCCAAAAAATAATCAGATCTTACTACAAGAGCCTATACGCAACACAACTGGAGAATCTGGAGGAAATGGACAATTTCCTTGACAGATACCAAATACCAAAATTAAATCAGGACCAAATAGGTCATCTAAACAGTCCCATAACGCCTAAAGAAATAGAAGGAGTCATAGAAAGTCTTCCAACCAAAAAAAGCACAGGACCAGATGGTTTCAGTGCAGAATTCTAACAGACCTTCAAAGAAGAGTTAACACCAATACTCTTCAAACTATTCCACAAAATAGAAACAGAAGGAACACTACCCAATTCCTTCTACGAAGCCACAATTACGCTGATACCAAAACCACACAAAGATCCAACAAAGAAAGAGAACTTCAGACCAATTTCCCTTATGAACATCGATGCAAAAATACTCAATAAAATTCTTGCCAGCCGAATCCAAGAACACATCAAAACGATCATCCACCATGATCAAGTAGGCTTTATCCCGGGAATGCAGGGTTGGTTCAATATACGGAAATCCATCAATGCAATCCACTACATAAACAAACTCAAAGAACAAAACCACATGGTCATTTCATTGGATGCTGAAAAAGCATTTGACAAAATTCAGCATCCTTTCATGCTTAAAGTCTTGGAGAGAACAGGAATTCAAGGCCCAAACGAAAACATAGTAAAAGCAATATACAGCAAACCGGTAGCCAACATCAAACTAAATGGAGAGAAACTTCAAGCAATCCCACTAAAATCAGGGACTAGACAGGGCTGCCCCCTTTCTCCTTATCTTTTCAATATTGTACTTGAGGTACTAGCTTGGGCAATTCGACAACATAAGGAGGTCAAAGGGATACAAATTGGAAAGGAAGAAGTCAAACTATCATTATTTGCAGATGACAAGATAGTCTACATAAGTGACCCAAAAAACTCCACTAGAGAACTCCTACAGCTGATAAACAACTTCAGCAAAGTGGCAGGTTATAAAATCAACACAAGCAAATCAGTGGCCTTCCTATACTCAAAGGATAAGCAGGGTGAGAAAGAAATTAGGGAAATGACCCCCTTCACAATAGCCACAAACAGTATAAAATTTCTTGGGGTGACTCTTACCAAACATGTGAAAGATCTTTATGACAAGAGTTTCAAGACTCTGAAGAAGGAAATGGAAGAAGACCTCAAAAAATGGGAAAACCTCCCATGCTCATGGATCGGTAGAATCAATATAGTTAAAATGGCCATCTTGTCCAAAGCAATATACAGATTCAATGCAATACCCATCAAAATCCCAACTCAATTCTTCACAGAGTTAGAAAGAGCAATTATCAAATTCATCTGGAATAACAAAATACCCAGGATAGCTAAAACTATTCTCAGCAACAAAAGAAATTCTGGGGGAATCAGTATCCCTGACCTCAAGCAATACTACAGAGCAATAGTGTTAAAAACTGCATGGTATTGGTACAGTGACAGGCAGGAAGATCAATGGAACAGGATTGAAGATCCAGAAATGAACCCACACACCTATGGCCACTTGATCCTCGACAAAGGGGCTGAAAACATCCAATGGAAAAACGATAGCCTTTTCAACAAATGGTGCTGGTTCAACTGGAGGTCAGCATGCAGAAGAATGCGAATTGATTCATCCTTGTCTCCTTGTACTAAGCTCAAATCCAAATGGATCAAGGACCTCCACATAAAGCCAGACCTCTGAAGCTAATAGAAAAGAAACTGGGGAAGACCCTTGAGGACATCGGTACAGGGAGAAAGTTTCTGAAAAGAACACCAATAGCTTATGCTCTAAGATCAAGAATTGACAAATGGGACCTCATAAAATTACAAAGTTTCTGTAAGGCAAAGGACACCATCAAAAGGACAAATTGGCAACCAACAAATTGGGAAAAGATCTTCACCAGTCCTATATCAGATAGAGGGCTAATATCCAATATCTATATAAAGAACTCAAGAAGTTAGCCTCCAGAAAACCAAACAACCCTATTAAAAATGGGGTACAGAGTTAAACAAAGAATTCTCACCTGAAGAACTTCGAATGGCAGAGAAGCATCTTAAAAAATGCTCAACTTCTTAGTCATTAGGGAAATCCAAATCAAAACAACCCTGAGATTTCACCTTATACTAGTCAGAATGGCTAAGATTAAAAATTTCAGGAGACAGCAGGTGTTGGAGAGGATGTGGAGAAAGAGGAACACTCCTTCAATGCTGGTGGGGTTGCAAATTTGTACAACCACTCTGGAAATCAGTCTGGCGGTTCCTCCGAAAACTGGGCACCTCACTGAAGATCCTGCTATACCACTCCTGGGCATATACCCAGAGGATTCCCCACCATATAATAAGGATTCATGCTCTACTATGTTCATAGCAGCCCTATTTATAATTGCTAGATGCTGGAAAGAACCCAGGTATCCCTCAACAGAAGAGTGGATGCAAAAAATGTGGTATATCTACACAATGGAGTACTATTCAGCCATTAGAAACAATGAATTCATTAAATTCTTAGGCAAATGGATGGAGCTAGAGAACATCATACTAAGTGAGGTAACCCAGACTTAAAATGTGAATCATGGTATGTACTCACTAATAAGTGGATATTAACCTAGAAAACTCTAATACCCAAAACATAATACACAAATCAAATGAGGTAAAAGAAGAAAGGAGGAGTGGCCCCTTGTTCTGGAAAGACTCAGTGAAACAGTATTTGGCAAAACCAGAACGGGGAAGTGGGAAGGGGTGGGTGGGTGTACAGGGGGAGAGAAAGGGGCCTATGGGACTTTCGGGGAGTGGGGGCCTAGAAAAGTGGAAATCATTTGAAATGTAAATAAAAAATATATCGAATAAAAAAAAAAGATTTGACTGTAAAAAAAAAAAAAAGAAAATAGAACTACTTCCTCTCTAAAAAAAATTTTTTTTAAAGACTTCATTTTAAATAAAATTAGTTTTATGCCCACCAAAGCTTCTTTGGTTAGCAGTTAGAAATATACTTAACTGAGGATGTAAGGATAAGTATTTAGAATACACTTAGAAATTATATTGGTTTAAGAAATTGTCAATAGTAGGGACCATTACATATATTTATACCTGGATGAACAGCAGAAAACAGTTATAGTGAGGTACCCATCCCTAATATATCTCAGCTACAACCTCTATAGCTAAGGCCTGGAAAATATTTTGGAAGAGGGGGTAGAAAAATTATAAGTTCCAGAGGACCTAGATGTCTGTTTATGAGATGGTGTCTTGTATATGACAGGAAAGGTGCACTCAGGAAACTACAACAACACAGTGATCTAAACTAACCATCACTATGACAACAACAGTAGAGATGTCAACATGGGTAGAAAATCCTTACCACTATATGAGGACTTTTCAATTGCTGAGACGGGGGAAGTCTTTCTTCTTCAGGGATGAGCCCCCTGATAGGTTACCAAATCCTAAATGATCATCCTTAAACATATATACATGTGTGCCACACTAAACAGACTCACCAGGTTGTATATACATATATACATACATGTATATTTAATAATTACAGAATAACAGGTCATGAATTTGAGAGGAAGGTGTGGTGACACAAGAAGAGTTAAAATCACCACAGTACTCATGTATGACATTACAAACAAATTTAAAGAAGATTCTCATTTGTGTAAATAAGTAAATGAAGAGGAGTATAAGGATCAAGACATTAGTGGAAGCATAGATGGAGTGTGGATTTAAGCACTCCAATGAAACCTAAGAATGGAAACTCCTGTAGCCATAGCCCTCATAGATCGACTCTGAAAGTAGGACTCAGCAGTCCACAGACTTGGGTATCTGAGCTAAGTATAACATTTAATATTAGGAAAGAATGAAGAATGATTTTACATCATTACAATTGCAATTAGCTAAGAGGGGAACAGACAGATCTCATCTCATCAGAAAAAAATCATTTTCTTTCCTTTTTAATAAGCTTAAAATACAACTTTGTATATGTGGATAATGTTTTTGGAAGTGGATAAAGTATCTATTAAAAAGAAATAGCTTTTAGAGTTGCACATTATATTTTGATGCATCTATAGTTTTCCTCAATGACATGTTTAGAAATTAGAAGTCCCTCTGTTTGCTCTTCTGCCGAGTATGATGTGGGGTCATTTCTTCTTTCTCATAAAAGAGGGAGCATTCCAAGGCCAAACAAATTTACATATCTTAACTGGCTCATGTGAGCGTGAGAAAAACTAAAGAATTATTTTTAACTGAAATCCATAATAGAAATAAGTAAATGTAGCATTTCAGACAATTTGTACTTTTTAATTTGTTGGTAGCACAAAATGGGCTCATTTTTGGTTTTCTGTGTTGCTTTGCATAATACAAAACACAAGATCATTTTTTAAATAACCTACAAGACACCCTTCCAGTGGTTTAGACAAAGGACCAGCTTGAAGAGTCAGGTGTCTTTTTTTCAAACTAAAGGGTCGTATTTAAGGTCAGCATCCTAAGATGTTCATGGGCTTCCTCTGTGAGCAACACAGCCATGTGACTTCTCATGTGCTCCAATTCTGAACAGTAGGCAGTTCCAGGTCATCCTTGCAAAGAACTGGCTTCCTGGTCTGTCCTTTCAAGCTGGATTCAGCAAGGCTGGGAGCTGGAAACCTGACAGAAGTGATGAGGAAAGGGAGGAAAGACAGACACACGGAGATAGATGCAAATACAGAGATTCTGATTTTAAGTGGGCTGAGCTCACAGTGACGGAAGGCTCCAGCTGCACAACCACTGGGAACCAGTGTGAGCTCATTGCTACAACACAGGTGGGAAGTTACCTAGTCTTAGCAAGAGATATCTGTAGGGGAGCCATTTAAGGTTGCAGTCATCAAGAAGGAGGAGGCTGTGGTTGCTACCTCATCTTTAACCAAGAGACTGTTACATTTCTTTTTTTTTTTTATTCGATATATTTTATTTACATTTCAAATGATTTCCCCTTTTCTAGCCACCCCACTCCCCGAAAGTCCCGTAAGCCCCCTTCTCTTCCCCTGTCCTCCCACCCACCCCTTCCCACTTCCCCGTTCTGGTTTTGCCGAATACTGTTTCACTGAGTCTTTCCAGAACAAGGGGCCACTCCTCCTTTCTTCTTGTACCTCATTTGATGTGTGGATTATGTTTTGGGTATTCCAGTTTTCTAGGTTAATAACCACTTATTAGTGAGTGCATACCATGATTCACCTTTTGAGTCTGGGTTACCTCACTTAGTATGATGTTCTCTAGCTCCATCCATTTGCCTAAGAATTTCATGAATTCATTGTTTCTAATGGCTGAATAGTACTCCATTGTATAAATATACCACATTTTTTGCATCCACTCTTCTGTTGAGGGATACCTGGGTTCTTTCCACTATCTGGCAATTATAAATAGGGCTGCTATGAACATAGTAGAGCATGTATCCTTATTACATGGTGGGGAGTCCTCTGGGTATATGCCCAGGAGTGGTATAGCAGGATCTTCTGGAAGTGAGGTGCCCAGTTTTCTGAGGAACCGCCAGACTGCTTTCCAGAGTGGTTGTACCAATTTGCAACCCCACCAGCAGTAGAGGAGTGTTCCTCTTTCTCCACACCCTCTCCAACACCTGCTGTCTCCTGAATTTTTAATCTTGGCCATTCTGACTGGTGTAAGATGAAATCTTAGAGTTGTTTTGATTTGCATTTCCCTAATGACTAATGAAGTTGAGCATTTTTTAAGATGCTTCTCCACTATCCGAAGTTCTTCAGGTGAGAATTCTTTGTTTAACTCTGTACCCCATTTTTTAATAGGGTTGTTCGGTTTTCTGGAGTCTAACTTCTTGAGTTCTTTATATATATTGGATATTAGCCCTCTATCTGATGTAGGATTGGTGAAGATCTTTTCCCAATTTGTTGGTTGCCGATTTGTCCTCTTGATGGTGTCCTTTGCCTTACAGAAACTTTTGTGAGATGTAGAAGAGCTGATTAGCTGAGTGACCCACACTGGATCATTTCCAGTCAAAATGGTGCCCATTCCGTAGTCAGGATTTCCTGAATAAGGATGGATTTCATAGTTTTTACTGTAGTTTAACTTAACCTAAAGACTATCTAAGATTTTACATAGTCTCATTTTTTACAAAACTTTTACATACCTGTTATTACTTACAACACTCATAAAAGTATTAGCTCTTCATCTTCTGAGGTCTTCAATTTCTTTTAGAGACTTGAAGTTCTTGTCATACAGATCTTTCACTTGCTTGGTTAGAGTCACACCAAGATATTTTATATTATTTGTAACTATTGTGAAGTGTGTTGTTTCCCAAATTTCTTGCTCAGCCCATATATCCTTTGTGTAGAGGAAAGCTACAGATTTTGTTTGAGTTGGTTTTATATCCAGCCACTTTGCTGAAGTTATTTCAGCTGTAGGAGTTCTCTGGTAGAATTTTTGGGGTCACTTATGTATAGTATATCATCCACAAATAGTGATATTTTGACTTCTTTCTTTCCAATTTGTATCCCTTTGATCTACTTTTGTTGTCTAATTACTCTAGCTAGAACTATATTGAATAAATAGGGAGAGACTTGACAACCTTGTCCTGTCCCTGATTTTAGTGGGATTGCTTCAAGTTTCTCTCCATTTAATTTGATGTTGGCTATTGGTTTGCTGTATATTGCTTTTATTATGTTTAGGGATGTGACTTGAATTTCTGATTTTTGTAAGACTTTTAACATGAAAGGGTGTCGTATTTTGTCAAAGGCTTTTTCAGCATCTAATGAGATGATCATGTGATTTTTTTCCTTTGGGTTTGTTTATATAGTAGAATACAATGAGAAATTTCTGTATATTGAATCATCTCTGCATCAAAATGATTCTGACATTCTACTTCACACAACTCAGAATGGCTAAGATCAAAAACTCAGGCCATGGCAGATGCTGGCGAGGATGTAGGAAAAGAAGACCGGTTTTCTTTGCTATTGGGATGGTATAACCACTCTGGAAATCAATCTGACAGTTCCTCAGAAAATTGCAAATAGTTCTACCCAAAGACCCAGCTATACCACTACTAGGCATATACCCAAAAGATGTTCCAACATATAACAACACTTCACTGTGTTCATAGCAGCCTTATTTATAATAGCCAGAAGCTGGAAACAGCCACAGATTTCCCTCAAGAGAAGAATGGGTACAGAAAATGTGGCACACAAAAAAGGAAAATGTGGCATATTTTTACAATGAAGTACTAGTCAGCTATTAAAAATTATTTCATGAATTTTATAGGAAAATGGATGGATCTAGAAGATATCATCTTGAGTGAAGTAACCCAGACCTAAAAGGACATACATGGTATTTACTCACTGATAAGTGGATATTAGTCCAAAATCTCAAAATACCCAGGATAAAATTCACAGACCATATGAAGCTTATCAAGAAGGAAGACCAAAGTGTGGCTATTTCAATCCTACTTAGAAGGGGGAACGAAATAATCACAGGGAATAGACAGAGGAAGGGACATAAGAGGGAGACAGAAAGTGAAAAGGGGGGCAGGGTCTGGTATCAGAAGAGACAGGAGGTAAGTCTAGAGGGTCAGGAGCATATGGAAGACTATGTGGCAGACAGACTCAGCAAAAAAGACAGAGAGCAAATAACGACCTCTAGACACACGAAGGAAATATAACTGAGAAATTGGAGGTTAATTCAAGAACCTGAAGGTGAGGGATGAATCAAAAGCCAAATTCCTGGCTTTAGAAATGAGTAGCAGCAGGGGCTAGAGAGATGGCTCAGCAGTTAAGAGTACTGACTGCTCTTCCAGAGGTCCTGAGTTCAATTTCCAGAACCCAAATGGTGGCTCACAACCATTGTAATAAGATCTGATGTCCTCTTCTGGTGTGTCTGAAGAGAGCAATGGTATATGCATATTCATAAAATAAATAAATCTTTAAAAATAAAGAGAAGAAAAGAAATGTGTAGCAGGAGCGATTGCAGATCAACTGCAGAGTGCATGGCATGGTTTGGATATGCTCCCTTCCCCATTTGTATGCTAAGACATTAACCCCTGCCCGAAGTGACAGTGGGATGTGAAGCACAAGGGGGAGGCCCTGAGGGCTCGGCAGCTCTGCCCTTGTTGAACCAGTGACTGGCTCTACAAGCAGGACTTCCAGGAATGGCCTCTCTCTGTCTCCTGTTCCCTCAATGTGAGTATGCACCAAGACGGCCCAGCGACCAGATCCCAGTGCTTTGATTGTGAACTTCTGTCCAAGATAGAATAAACACCTGTTCTTCCATTACATAGTTGCAGATATGCTAGAGTAATGGCCCTAAATGGGCTAAAATGGGAAGATAAACGTCTCCACATTGAAAAGGAGAATGAATAGAAAGGTGTAGCAGCAGGGGTGGGAAATGGGGGCGGAGGGAACCACTAGACAGTCCCAGGTGCCATGGAAGCTAGAGGTTCCCAGACCCAAGATGGATGATATTAGCCAAAATGCACAACAGAGTGAAAATAGAACCTGAACAGACCACCTCCAGTAGATATGCATGGCCTCCAGTTGGGGAATGGGGCCAGCCACCCATCTCAAAGATTTTAACCCAGAATTGTTCCTGTGTAAAGAAATGTAGGTACAAAAAAATGGAGCATAGACTGAAGGAAAGGCTATTCAGTGACTCCACCTTGGGATTCATCCCATCTGCAGACACCAAACCCAGACACTATTGGTGATACCAAGTGCTGTCAGATAGGAGCCTAGTATGGCTGTTCTCTGAGAGCCTCCACAGGCATCTGCTTAAGACAGATGCAGACACAGACAACCATTGGACTGAGCCTGGGGATCCAGGGGAAGGACTGAAGAAACTGAAGGTGATTGCAACCCCATAGGAAGAACAGAAGTATCAACTAACCAGACCCCACAGAGCTCCCAGGGATTAAACCACCAACCAAAGAGTTCACATGGATGGGTACATGGTTCTAGCTACCTATGTAGCAGAGGATGTCCTTATCCAGTATTAATGGGAAGGGAGGCCCTTAGTCCTGTGGAGGCGTGATGCCCAGAATAGAAGAATGCTAGGGTGGTGAAGCAGGAGTGGGTGGGTGGGTGGATGGGGGCGTACCCTCTTAGAGGCAAAGTGGAGTGGGGATGAGATAGGAAGTTTATGGACAGGAAATGAGGAAGGGGGACAGCATTTGAAATGTAAATAAATAAAATAATCAATTAATAAAAAAGGAAAGAAAAAGAGAAAAATCAGCATATTTATTTGAGCAAGACCATACAAGGCTAGAATTATAAACAAGTTATCAATTCTGTTCTGACATGGTTATAAGCATTTTTATTATTCATCCATTTATCTATCCTTCCACAATCCATCCACTCATCTACCTAACTGTCTATGTGCGTCTATCCATCTAATCTGCTCCATTAAATAAGCATCAGCTGAATGTCTAACAGATGCTAGAGTTTTTAAAGCAAAAAAAAAATTTGAAATTGTAATATGGAAGAAAGACATTATGGAAAGGTGTGCTTGTCATGTACCGGCACTGGAAGACTAACATGAGGAAGGGGGACAGCATTTGAAATGTAATGTCTCTCTGTCTGATAGCCACAGAGTCATGAGATTATGACTGTGATTACCAGTAGTGTGAGATACATGGAATGAATTAGTGTTCTTGAGTTTGGTAGTGAAGAATGCTTCCCAAAGGAAGAGGGAATTACTTGTGTGAAGGCTTGGGAGACAGACAGAGAGAGAGACAGAGACAGAGACAGAGACAGAGAGAGACATAGAGAGACAGAGAGACAGAGAGACACAGAGACACAGAGAGAGATGGTGGGCTGGGCAAGATTCAAACTAAGCCTGCTGCATGCTAATATGTGTCACACAGAGTTGAGGCTTAGAAGAGAGTGCAGACTGGGATTCTGCTACGTTATGTATGCAGTCTAAGAGAAATACGTGATGAGGTCATTCTGGTGGTCTGTCTGGTGCTCAGTAGCACTGCATCTACTCCAGATTGTCTTGCACCCTATGGCAACATCTTAGTGCTTAGTAACACTAAGGTAATTTTTCATTAGATTTATTTCTCAGCACACACATGGACTCGTAATAGCAATGTATCATAATAACTACACAGTATCAGCAAATGATATGATTACTGAAAATAGATAATTTTTAATTTCATGGTTTGTTTCCCTTAGGAAACTATTCCACTATGGCTATGCAGCAAATTCCCAGTTTTAAAAGTCGCTTGAAGCAAGATTCCCATTCTGAATGGTTATGCCAATGACTGAATCAGAGGGCTTCGGGTGTCACGCAGCAATTGAGAACCTGCTTGCTTTATGTAAGGCCCAGGGTTTGATTTCAAGGGCCCAACATCTTACCAATTACCTAATTATGATTATTTCCCTGTATTTTATTTCTCGGACCATTGTATAAAATTTAATTTTGTTTTATAATTTATATGTGATAGGCATGTGATTTTGAAATCATCTTACAATGTAAAGTGTATTTGAAGAAATTTAGCTTGACCATTTTTTCGTTTGTCCCATTTCTCTTCAGCCTACCATAAGGTTGTACATGGATATTTATACACACAAGTATGTATACATGCACACAAACATATGTATTTTAGTTCTTAGATAATTGATAGCTCTCTTGAGAATGCCCCTTGTTATTTGTAGCCATGCAATATCTAAGAAGACAACCATCACAGAGTAGGTTGTCAAGGAATGCATCCAGGCTCTGCAGTGGTGTATCTGAAGAATATGAAGTAGAAGTTCTTTGCACAGAGCAGTGAATGTGTTGTGACACATGTGTTGAACATCTTTTCATAAATGAGATGCTTTACTTTCTCTTGCTCTTCTTTCTTTGTGAATGCTTTGGCCAAATGACAACAGTTCTTTGATTTGCCTGAGTTGAGTTAAAGATTTCTCTTTTGAATACTGTTACAGTCCCATCCAAGTTGTTGAACAAACATGCTACAAAACGTGCACTCACACCAACCCCTTATGCTGTACACACATCTTGTGCAAGAGGCCCTTGGCTTTCCAATGAAGAAGTTTAGAAACACTGGGAGCTCTTTTGCTAGTCTCAATTTAATGTACAGATTATGTATTTAATAGAGAATTGTTCAGTTTCACTATGGATTGCTGTTCAATTTAAACCAGTCTTCCATTGCCTGTGCTTCAGAATTAACATAATAAAGTCAGATCTGTCCCCGAATGGAAAACAATGGCCATTTTCCATATTATGTATTCATTTTTATTTTAAAAATATATTATCTTTCAATTCTGTCAAGAAAATTAATGCTTCCCTTTCACTTCAGACAAAATACAAATTCAGGTTCTTTTTTTGATCACACTAAACATGAAGAATGGGGTTGGCATTAAGCAAATGAAGCTAATACATACTAATGAATTTGCTCATTCATTCAAGGGTGAACATTTCTTAATCTGGTAGGTGTGTGGATGTTGAGGATGTGAGCAGAAAATCTGGGAGAGAAGAACAAGGAGTTTATTAAAGTGCTACTGTACTATTAGTAACAGGGCTGGCTGAATCATGGTGTATGGAGTGAGCGTAGACACTAGATGAGCCCTGTGAAAACATGGGGCCCATTTGCACATGCATCTAAGTACTTACGGAAGAGAAGCTCACAGTCCAAGGGGTGAACCTACTGCTATTATTCTCTTATATGGACATACTATCAACCTGCCCTCTGAATCTGCATCTCTCCATCTCTGGATTGGTATATCTCTCAGACTTCATTACATAAGTTTCTTCATGCACTGGACTGTGGTTAATGCAGCAATTCATAACTGGTCAAAGTATAGAAACAGGTGACTTTGGAGAGCCATTCAGGAGAGGGGACAAAAATTTTGTGAGAGCCAGAGGTCATGGAGGACCCTGGTAAAACAATGTCTTCTGAAAATTACAGAATTGACTGCTGGACTCATGAGCTCACAGTAGCTGCTGTTGCCTATAGAACACTCGCACAGGATCATGTGTTTCATGAGCCTCCACTCCTACCCGAGCATCTATGGACAGGTGATGGCTTCTGGAAAGATAAGTCAGTTTTCTTTAAGGGTGTGGCTCCTAAAACATTGACCATTTTCCAGTCAATGGTCTTATACTGAAAAACATCTGAGCAGGGCAAAGGTGAATCAGTGGATTATAAAAGAAAAATAAAAACAACACATAGGAAGAAGGGGAGGGAGGTAAATATGGTAAAATACAATTCACTAAATTGTCAAAGAATTTATACAAATTATTCTTAAAAACAATGAAAAGTCTATCCAGTCGTAAACCAGATGTCAATCCAACATCATTTTACATACTATTCAAATTCAAATTAACAAACAAAAGTAGAATATAATCATCATTTGCTTAAAAAAAAATCCCTCTTGCTTTTATTAAGCATCAATGAAGTCAATTACAGCCAGGTGTGGTGGCCTGTGTTTGTACTTCTTGCACATGGGAGACTAAGGCAAGGGATTGTGAATTCAACTCCACCTTGAGCTACTTATCAAAATCCTTCTCTCTCTCTCTCTCTCTCTCTCTCTCTCTCTCTCTCTCTCTCTCTCTCTGTGTGTGTGTGTGTGTGTGTGTGTGTGTGTGTGTGTGTGTGTGTGTATGGTGTGATGATTTCACCAGAACTTGATTTAGCCAAAGTATTTTATGCAGTTATCAAGTAAAAGTAGGTATATTAATAACATTAATCTTCATAGTTTTGTCCTCATGAGATCATTGGTGACCTTGCGATCAAGTGCAAATATTTATGTGGGAAGTGGAAATGGTGAGGAAGCAGAAAGGGCTTATGTAATTTATCTCAGGCCCTTACTCATGTAATATTTATTGCTCTTTTAAGAAGTTTAAGTGTGTGGAGAAGAAACAGAATGGTAGTGTAAAGGTATAGAAAGACCAAGAACAGATTTTGGGGGAAGATTTTGAGTTGGAATGTAATTTATTTTAAAATTATTTTTTCCTTGGGCATACAAAGAAATATTATGTCTAGTATTCATATTTGGAGAAAATGTCCCCTTCAGCAAAGCCACACTCACTGAATTTGGGGGAAGGTCTTTATGCTTTGATTTCTTGTATACTTTTTTATTATGCAAATATATGTTTGTGATGTGTATTATATCTATGTTTATTTTTTTAAATCGCTGGTATTGAAAACTTTGCAATATGAAGTCTTTCCCATCATAATTATGCTTTGTATCTACTAACTGCCCATTAGGAGAGCTTAATTTATTTATTAATATGTTCTCATCCATCTTCCTTTCTGTCCTTGATTACTCCTCTCTAGTGAAACTTCCTCAATGACATTTTCCTAAGTTTTTTACCGTGGTGTTATTTCAAAAGTTATTTTTTAAATGTTGGTTCTTATTATGTTTATTGATGTGGAGGTATATGGGTAGCTTCTCAGTAGGAACATGTGAGACACATGACCTGAGTGACCAAAAGAGATTGAAGAATCCTGTACTGGCTGGTTTTATGTCAACTTGACAAAGCTGAGGTTATCACAGAGAATGGGACTACAGCTGAGACTATGCCTCCATGAGATGCAGCTGTAAGGCATTTTTCTCAATGAGTGATCAAGAGGAGAGAGACCCTTGTGGGTGGTACCTCCCATCTCTGGGCTGGTAGTCTTGGGTTCTTTAAGAAAGCAAGCTGAGCAAGCCAGGGGAACCAAGCCAATAAGAAACATCCCTCCATGGCCTCTGCATCAGCTCCTGCTTCCTGACCTCCTTGAGTTCCACTACTGACTTCCTTTGGTGATCAATAGCAATGCAGAAGTGTAAGCTGAATAAACCTTTTCCTCCCCAACTTGTTTCTTGGTCATGATGTTTGTGCAGGAATAGAAACTCTGACTAAGACAAATCCACTGTGATTACAGTTACAGGTGATTGTGAGCCTTCTGGCTTGGGTGGTAGGAACTGAACTCTGCTCCTCTGCAAGAGTACCAAGTACATCAGAGTATCCTTCTCTGTTATTTTTACCTGCATTTCCTATTTGACTTACTGTCATTAGCTGTCCCTTTTCCCCCATTGATACTGAAAAGAGCCTGAATATTTACTTCACATGTTATCAGCACAACTTTGAGTTTCTTTTCTATTCTGCCTTTATTCTGAGAGATATTTTGATATCTGTTGTAAAGATCTACATTAATCAATCATTTACAGACTTTTCCTAACCTTTTCCCTGTTATTTGTGTCTGAATAAAATATTTGTTAACAAATTTTTCAAGAAGAATTTATGGAAAAATTATTTTCTGAGTGATTTTATTTTTTTAATATTTTTATTTTCTATATTCTTTGTCTACATTCCAAATGATTTCCCCTTTCCCGGATCCCCCCTCCCCATATGTCCCATAAACCTTCTTCTCTCCATCCCTTCTCCAATCACCTCCCTCCTTTTTTTTCTCTGTCCTTATATTCCACTCCAATGCTAGATCAATCCTTTCCAGGATCAGGACCTTCTCCATACTTCTTCATGGGAGTCATTTGTTAAGCGATTTGTGCCTTGGGTATTCAGGGATTCTGGGCTAATTAATATCCACTTATCAGAGATTGCATTCCATGTGTATTCTTTTGTGACTGGGTTTCCTCACTTAGGATGATATTTTCCAGATCAAACTATTTGCCTAAAAATTTTGTGAATTCATTGTTTCTAATTGCTGAGTAGTATTCCATTGTGTAAATATACCACATTTTCTGTATCCATTCCTCCTTTGAGGGGCATCTGGGTTCTTTCCAGCTTCTGGCTATTATAAATAAGGCTGCTATGAACATAATGGAACATGTGTTTTTATTGCATGCCAGGAAATCCTTTGGGTATATGCCCAAGAGAGGTATAGCAGAGTCCTCCGGAAGTGTCATGTCCAGTTTTCTGAGGAACCGCCAGACTGATTTCCAAAGTGGTTGTACCATCTTACAGCCCCACCAGCAGTGGAGGAGTGTTCCTCTTTCTCTACATCTTCGCCAACACCTGCTGTCTCCTGAGTTTTTGACCTTAGCCATTCTGACTGGTGTGAGGTGAAATCTCAGGGTTGATTTGATTTGCATTTCCCTAATGACTAATGATGTTGAACAATTCTTAAGGTGCCTCTCGGCCATCCGAATTTCTTCAGGTGAAAATTCTTTGTTTAGATCTGTACCCCATTTTTAATAGGGTTATTTGGTTTCCTGGGGTCTAACTTCTTGAGTTCTTTGTATATATTGGATATTAGCCCTCTATCAGATGTAGGATTGGTGAATATCCTTTCCCAATTTGATGGTTGCCTTTTTGTCCTTTTAACAGTGTCCTTTGCCTTACAGAAACTTTGTAATTTTAAGAGGTCCCATTTGTCAATTCTTGATCACCATAAGCTATTGGTGATCTGCTCAAGAACTTTTCCCCTGTGCCCATGTCCTCTAGGGTCTTCCCCAGTTTCTTTTCTATTAGTTTCAGTGTTTCTCATTTTACATGGGGGTCCTTGATCCACTTGGAGTGAAGTTTAGTACATGGAGATAAGAATGGATCAATTCGCATTCTTCTGCATGCTGACCTCCAATTGAACCAACACCATTTGTTGAAAAGGCTATCTTTTTTCCACTGGATGTTTTTAGCTCCTTTGTCGAAGAGCAAGTGACCATAGGTGTGTGCGGTTCATTTCTGGATCTTCAATTCTATTCCATTGGTCCACTTGTCTGTCACTGTGCCAATACCATGAAGTTTTTAACACTATTGCTCTGTAGTATTGCTTGAAGTCAGGGATACTGATTCTCCCAGAATTTCTTTTGTTGTTGAGAATAGTTTTAGCTATCCTGGGTTTTTTGTTATTCCAGATGAATTTGAGAATTGCTTTTTCTAACTCTGTGTAGAACTGAGTTGGGATTTTGATGGGGATTGCATTGAGTCTGTAGATTGCTTTTGGCAAGATGGCCATTTTAACTATATTAATCCTGCCAATCCACGAGCATGGCAGATTTTTTTCATTTTCTGAGGTCGTCTTCAATTTCCTTCTTCAGAGACCTGAAGTTCTTGTCATATAGATCTTTCACTTGTTTGGTTAGAGTCACACCAAGATACTTTATATTGTTTGTGGCTATTGTGAAGGGTGTCATTTCCCTAACTTATTTCTTAGCCTGCTTATCCTTTGAGTATAGGAAAGCAACTGATTTGCTTGAGTTGATTTTATAACCAGCCACTTTGTGAAGTTATCAGCTGTAGGAGTTCTCTGGTGGAGGTTTTCGGGTCACTTAAGTAGACTATCATGTCATCTGCAAATAGTGATAATTTCACTTCTTCCTTTCCAATTTGTATCCCCATGAACTCCTTATGTTGTCTAATTGCTATAGCTAGAACTTCAAGTACTATATTGAAAAGATATGGAGAGAGAGGACAGCCTTGTCTAGTCCCTGATTTTAGTAGGATTGCTTCAAGTTTCTCTCCGTTTAGTTTGATGTTGGCTACCGGTTTGCTGTATATTGCTTTAATGATGTTTAGATATGGGCCTTGAATTCCTGTTCTTTCCAAGACTTTCAGCATGAAAGGATGCTGAATTTTGTCAAATGCCTTTTCTGCATCTAATGAGATGATCATATGGTTTTTTTTCTTTGAGTTTGTTTATGTAGTGGATAGCATTGATGGATTTCCTTATATTGATCCATCCCTGCATCCCTGGGATGAAGCCTGCTTGATTATGGTGGATGATCATTTTGATGTGTTCTTGAATTCGGTTGGCAAGAATTTTATTAAATATTTTTGCATCAATATTCATAAGAGAAATTGGCCTGAAGTTCTCTTTCTTTGTTGGATCTTTGTGTGGTTTTGGTATCAGCGTAATTGTGGCTTCATAGAATGAGTTGGGTAACGTTCCTTCTGTTTCTATTTTGCGGAATAGTTTGAAGAGTATTGGTGTTAGGTCTTCTATGAAGGTCTGATAGAATTCTGCACTGAAGCCATCTGGTCCTGTGCTTTTTTTGGTTGGGAGACTTTTTATGACCCTTTTTATTTCTTCAGGTGTTATTGGACTGTTTAGTTGATCTATTTGATCCTGATTTAGTTTTGGTGTCAGATATCTGTCTAAAAAACTGTCCATTTCCTCCAGATTCTCCAGTTGTGTTGAGTATAGGCTTTTGTAGTAGGATCTCATGATTTTTTGAATTTCCTCAGTTTCTGTTGTTATATCTCCCTTTTCATTTCTAATTTTGTTAATCTGGATACTGTCTCTGTGCCCTTTGGTTAGTCTGGCTAAGGATTTATCCATCTTGTTGATTTTCTCAAAGAACCAGCTCCTGGTTTTGTTGATTCTTTCTATTGTACTCTTTGTTTCTAGCTGATTGATTTCGGCCCTAAGTTTGATGATTTCCTGCCTTCTACTCCTCCTGGGTGAGATAGCTTCTTTTTGTTCCAGGGCTTTCAGGTGTGTCATTAAGCTGGTAGTGTATGCTCTCTCCATTTTCTTTTCAGAGGCACTCAGGTCTATGAGTTTTCCTCTTAGCACTGCTTTCATTGTGTCCCATAGATTTGGATATGTTGTGTCTTCATTTTCATTAAGTTCTAAAAAGTCTTTAATTTCTGTCTTTATTTCTTCCTTGACCAAGGTATCATTGAGTAGAATAATGTTCAGTTTCCATGTGTATGTGGGTTTTCTGTTGTTTTTGTTGCTATTGAAGACCACTTTTACTCCATAGTGATCTGATAGGAGGCATGGGATTAGTTCGATCTTCTTATATTTGTTGAGGTCTGTCTTGTGACCAATTATATGGTCGATTTTGGAGAAGGTACCATGAAGTGCTGAGAAAAAGGTATATTCTTTTGCTTTAGGATAGAATGTTCTATATATATCTGTTAAATCTAATTCGTCCAAAGCTTTAATTAGTTTAATTGTGTCCCTGTTCAGTTTCTGTTTACCTGATCGGTCCATTGAGGAAAGTGCAGTGTTGAAGTCACCCACAATTATTGTGTTAGGTGCAATGTGTGCTTTGAGCTTTAATAAAATTTCTTTTATGAATGAGGGTGCCCTTGCATTTGGAGTATAGATGTTCAGGACTGAGAGTTCTTCTTGTTGTATTTTTCCTTTGACCAGCAAGAAGTGTCCCTCAGAGTCTCTTTTGATGACTTTGGGTTGAAAGTCAATTTTACCTGATATTAGAATGGCTACTCCAGCTTGTTTCCTGAGACCATTTGCTTGTAAAATTGTCTTCCAGCCTTTTACTGTAAGGTAGTGTTTGTCTTTGACCCTGAGGTGTGTTTCCTGTATGCAGCAAAATGCAGGGTCCTGTTTACGTATCCAGTCGGTTAGTCTATGTCTTTTTATTGGGGCATTGAGTCCATTGATGTTAAGAGATATTAAGGAATAGTGATTGTTACTTCCTTTAATTTTGGTGTTATTTTTAAAATTTGATTGGTTAACTTCTTTTGAGTTTGATGAGAGAAGGTTACTATCTTGCTTTTTCCAGGGTGAAGTTTCCCTCCTTGTATTGGAGTTTTCCTCCTATTATCCTTTGTAGGGCTGGGTTTGTGGATAGATATGGGGTAAACTTGGTTTTGTCATGGAATATCTTAGTTTCTCCATCTATGGTGACTGAGAGTTTTGCTGGGTATAGTAGTTTTGGCTGGCATTTGTGTTCTCTTAGAGTCTGCATGAGATCTGCCCAGGATCTTCTAGCTTTCATAGTCTCAGGTGAAAAGTCTGCTGCGATTCTGATAGGTCTTCCTTTATATATTATTTGGCCTTTTTCTCTTACTGCCTTTAATATTCTTTCTTTGTTTAGTACATTTGGGGTTTTGATTATTATGTGACAGGAGGTATTTCTGTTCTGGTCCAGTCTGTTTGGAGTTCTGTAGGCTTCTTGTATATTTATGGGCATCTCTCTCTTTAGGTTAGGGAAGTTTTCTTCCATAATTTTATTGAAGATATTTGCTGGCTCTTTAAGTTTTAAATCTTCACTCTCATCTATGCCTATAATCTTTAGGTTTGGTCTTCTCATTGTGTCCTGGATTTCCTGGATATTTTGGGTTACAAGCTTTTTGCATTTTGCATTTTCTTTAACTGTTGTGTCCATGGTTTCTATGGTATCTTCAGCATCTGAGATTCTTTCTTCTATCTCTTGTAGTCTGTTGTTGATATTTGCATCTATGTCCCCTGATTTCCCAAGGTTTTCTATTTCCAAAGTTGTCTCCCTTTGAGTTTTCTTAGTTGTTTCTACTTCTGATTTTAGATCCTGGATGGTTTTGCTTAGCTCCTTCACTTGCTTGTTTGTGCTTTCCTGTAATTCTTTAAGAGATTTTTATGTTTTCTCTTTCATGACCTCAGCCTGTTGACCAAAGTTCTCCTGTATTTCTTTAAGTGATTTTTGTGTTTCCCTTGTAAGGTCTTCTAACTTTTGATCCATTTTCTCCTAAATTTCTTTAAGTATGTCCTTCATGTGTTCCTGTACCAGCATCATGACCAGTGATTTTAAATCCAAATCTTGTTTTTCTGGTGTGATGGGGTATCCAGGACATGCTGTTAAAGGAGAATTGGGTTCAGATGCTGCTGCCATATTGCCTTGATTTCTGTTAGTGACCTTCCTGTGTTTGCCTTTTGCCATCTAGTTCTCAGTGGTGTTAATTGGTCTTGTCAATGCTGGAGTCACTAGTGCAAGCTGCCTCTTCCCAAGTGGCCTCTGGTGCACAGCTGACCTCCTGCACTGCCTGGAGACAGGGTGCTGTGGCCCAGGCTCTTCAGATCCTGAAGCAGACACCTCAAGGCTCCTGCCTGGGCCTGCTGGACTCACCAGAGCACACTGACTCCTCCCAGCCGGCCTCCAGGATGCCCCTCGTACCTCTTGCAGGACCTGGAGATGTGGCGTTGCAGCCCAGACTGTTCTGGATCCCAAAGTGGAAATCTGAAGTATCCTGCCAGAGGTCTCCGGACTGGAACCTAAGCTCTGTGCTGGAGCAAGCTGTGTGCTCCCAGTCTGCTTCCAGGTGCACACCAGGCCTCTTGCACTTCCTGGAGACCGAGTGCTGTGGCCTAGGCTGTTCTGATCCTGAAGCAGACACCTGAAGGTTCCCACAGGTGCCTGCTGGACTCACCAAAGCACACTGACTCCTCCCAGCAGGCCTGGCCTCCTGGATGCCCCTTTTGTCTCTTGCAGGACCTGGAGATGTGGCGTTGCAGCCCAGGCTGTTCTGGATCCCCAAGCAGAGATCTGAAGGCTCCTGCCAGAGGCCTCAGGACTGGAACCTAAGCTCTGTACTGCTGAAGCAAGCTGTGCCGTGTTTTTATTTTTTTTGTTGTTGTTTTAAACTAGTTGCCTGTAATTTTTATATGTATCTTTTTGTGTTTTATCCTTACTAGATATAAAGTTCTTTTCACTTGCGTTATTTCTTAGTGGTCTTCACTGTCTTTTTGCATTGGGTACCAGGTCTTTTACTGATAAAATGGGGATGTATATTAGTTACTTTTTTGATAAATGCTATAGCCAAATGCAACTTAAAGACAAAAGGGTCCCTTTAATGTATGTTTTTAGAGGGATAGAGTTCACTGTGGTGAGGAAAGCACAGTATGGTAGCAGAAACAAGAAAGAGAAACCACCTCTCATCTGAGCACAAGAAACAGAAAAAGGGGCAGCAAGTGGGGCGATAAACCTCAGTGGGCTATAAACTGGAACCTACCCCAGTGATGTTCTTGTCCAGCAAGGCTGTACTTCCTAAAAGTCCCATAACCCCATTACACAATGCCAAAAACAGGCGACTTCATGTTCAAATACCTGAGTCTAAGGGGAATACGTCTCACTCAAACCAACACAATTTTTTAAAAAATATTTTCTGTTCTTTTGATTTTAAATGAATCTTTCATTATCTTTAACATTCAATAATTTTAGTATACACCATGGAGTTTATTGCCTTGTTTAATTTTCTCCAGTATAAAAAATGTAGATTGAAGACTTCATTATCTTTTTAAAATAATTCCAATGCACTTTAAAATGTTGCTTTGTTTCACATATAATATATAAAAACATTAATACATATATAACTCCTTAAATACATAGATAGATAGATAGATAGATAGATATAACTCCTTAAATATATATATGTATAAAAATGCTGTTTTATGAAAATAGTCATCATTGAGCCCAAAGACAGTGACCAGCTTTTCTGGCTGTTACTGAATCTAATTTGACTTCTGTTTGTTGTCTGCATCTCTAATGACTTTCTATAGCTGCTGGTTGTAACTGCAGCTGGGCTAACATTCTCTGTGGTTGTCTTCATTTCTTTTACCCATCGCTTCTTTTCCCTTCTCTCATGGTTTTGTCAGCTCATGTTTCAGTCTTGACTGCTGAGTGACCATTTCCCCCCCTGAGCTCTTATTTTTCTGCTTCACAGTCTTCCTTCTTGTAAAGATTGCTTCATAACTCATTTTAATGGTGGGATTTTGGGCACGATCTTCAGCTACAACGTGACAATATTTTCCCAGGACTTCTCTCCTGTTGGAAAGTTTTACTGCTGTTTCACACATTTTTAATAGTACTTTTGTGTGAATTCTGAGCCACTGTTCTTTTACGATTCAAGGTTAAATGGATTAAGTTTCTCAAGACTAGCTATTTGCAGTTTTCCCTGGCAGGTGGAGCTGGCAATGTGTGAGGCAAGAAAAAGCATTCCCCACTTACATTTCTATTTTATATTGCCAGAGAATTCCCAAGCTCAGACTCACAGTAGAAGATTTTGTCGGGCATGTTCCACAAACGCCTTCCCAGATCAGCAGCATTCTGGTACCTTCTGCCACTTCTCTTGGATGCTCCAGCCATCTTTGCTACTCGATTTCTTCAGCTCTGGCTTCAGCAGTCTCATTTCAGGTTTTGTTTTTTAAGGTGCATCCATTATTATCAGGAAGTTGTTTTGTTCTTCCAGAGATTTCCTTTCTTGAGATGCCTTATCACTTTGCTTACTGTCCAAAGTTAAACACTAGCTGTCTTTAGCCTGACACTGAAGGCAGATGAGGACAAGGGGAGAAGTTATGGGCCATAGGTGAGATGAATATGAATGTAAGATCCCCTCAATATCACACCAATGTAAGAAATGAAGAGCACAATAAAAAACAATGCACAACCATGTGTGGGATTCATCTCTGAGCTTCAAGAATCCCATTAACCTGGTGGAGGAAAACCCTCTGTGGTTAGCCTAAAAGATGCAGCACTTGACACATTCAGCAACCCTTCATGATTAATGACAACAGCCACAAAAACTAAAATGTAGGTGCAGAGGGAATGAACCATAGGACAGTAAAGTCTATATTTGTATACAGTTCACAATCAAGCTCAGTTTTAACGGTATTCTTCTGAAATCATTAATAAGGCCAGAATGTCACCCTTTTTATTAATTTCTATTCAATATAGTCCTAGACAAAATACCTGTGGTAGAACATACCTGAATGTGCTTTCCTAGAGGACTAGCTTTCATTATGCTGAAGATACCATGAAAAATTGCAAGAGTAGGGCAACCAACACTCTTACCAAACTATGATGTCTATGAACAACAGCAGCAATCACCATGACACAATAACCGTAAAGGATGCAGTAGCACTCACATACCTTGGTGGTACCCAACAGCTCTAATTAAACTTAAGAACTACTCAGCAAAAGGGAAACCATTTATAGTACTGGAAACACAACACAACTACTCAGTGCTTCTGAAGTCACAATTATTGGAAGAGATTCTACAACCATTAATTTACTAATCCAGTATAATCCCTAACAGCAATCTATAACATTTGTCCTATTACTCACATTTAAGTGTAATGTTCATTCCTCATCTAAGCATTAATAATTTATATAAAATTAGGTAGGTAGGTAGGTAGATAGATGATTGATTGATAGATAGATAGATAGATAGATAGATAGATAGATAGATAGACTGATGGTGACAAAATGAGGTCATGGATTTAAAAGAGAGAGAGGGTTAGGTTATTTGGGAGGGTTTGGAGGAAAAAAGGGAAGTGAGACATGTATGTTATAATATATTGTAACCAAAAATAAGAGGATAAAATTAGCAGCATCTGCATCTAAAATGGAGAGGAGGAAGTATAAGAATCTGTTGGAGATGATATGAGTTCATATAAAGCTACTTTAAAGACTTCACAGAACAATCCTTTGACCTAACCTTTCACATAAAGAAGAAATTTTAGTAAAGACTGTGGATATACAAATCACTTCCTTTTGGTATAAAACTTACTATCACTAAGATGAAATCAAAGGTAATTTATTTTTTGATAATAAGCATATTAAGCAAGGAAGTTAAGGAGTTGTATAGGGGAATTGATGCCACATATATGAAATAAAGATGGCACAAATAAGAAGAAAGATTATTTTTTTCAGTGAGAATATTGTCAAAATGCCCACATAATACCCCACATGATCTATAAATTATTAATTCCATTAAAGTATAAATATCTATTTTTTTCACAAAATTAGGGAAAAGACTTATGTGGTAGGGTGGTTCAGGCGAGACAACCCTCATATGTCTTGGCCATTGAATACTTAGTTTTCTGTTGGTGGCCCTTTGAAGTTCATAGGGGTGTGGCCTTGCTAATAATGTATGTCACCGGGAGTTAGTGTTGGGGTGCCAAAAGACTTCCATTATTGTGTACTTTGATCGAGCTTGCTCTGCTTCCTGATTTTGATTCTAGATATGATTTTTCAACAGCTGATCTAACTGCTTGCCACCTGCGACCAGTTCTGCCATCACGGACTTTATAACATTCTGGAATCATAAGCCCAATATAACGTTTCCTTCTATTAGTTACCTTGGTGATGGTGTTTTAACTAATACATATCAAACCACAGATTCTGATTAAACTAAGGATTATGAGGCAAAAAGAGCTAACTAAAAAGAACACACTATCTCTTGTCAAAATATACAGTACTTCTTTCATAATTAAAACAGTATACTACTAAAATGAAGATAGACATATATGACCATGAAATAAAATGGATTATAGATATAAGTCCACGGATTTTTTACTCAGTTGACTCTACACAAAAGTCCAAGGATAATGAAAGGAAAGGTGCTTTTCTCTGTAAACATTATATTCACACTCAGGAAAAAAGTAAATCCTTTTTTTCTGTTTTTTTTTATTATTTTCTATATTTTTTGTTTATATTACAAATGATTTCTCCTTTCCCTGTTCAAAAAAGTAAATCCTTGCTGTATATTATTTACCAATGTCACATTCAAATGAATTTTTAAAGATTTAAATGTAAGAATTAAAAGTTTAAAAATAGTAAAAGAAAACAGGAAAAATATTATTATTATTGGTCTGGATAGTATTTTTTAAATTAAATTAATTTTGCACTTTGACTATGTCCCTCAACCAAAGGCAACAAAAATGAAACTGCATAAGACAAGACCAAGCAAAACAGCCAATAGACCAAAGCTATGGAACTGGAGGAGATATTTGCAAAGTATAATTTATTAAGGAGTTATTATCTATGATATACAAGGAGCTCAGAAAATGTAATAGCTAGAGAAAAAACAACTGAATAAAAATAGGCAAAATAACAGAAAATATTTCTGAAATAAAGATTTACAAATATCAACAGCTAGTAAAAAGATGGGTCACATACATCTCTCGTCATCAGAAAGATGAAAAATGGAAATTGAATTGAGACATTACCTTATACTTGTCCCAATGACTGTTATTAAAAAGAAAAGCTGAAGAGGTGTTGCAAAACATGGAACATTGTATGCTCTGAGTGGAAATTGGTATAGTTATTATGAGAAACAGTATTGGGTAGCCTTGAAACAGTTAAATATATAAATAGTGTTTGATCCAGCGGTACCACTCCTACATGTATGAGTGAAAACTAGGGCTCAGACATTGGGTCTCATATATATTTATTCAGTCCTACATTTATGACATCATCATAACAACAGTCAAGATATGTAATGAAATGTCCAAAGGGACCCTTGATGGAGGAGTGTGTAAAAATCATGGTAAATTATTATAAGAGAAGGAGAGCTTGAATTTGTGTTGACATGGATGATCCTGCAGGATGCCATATGTGATGAAATGAACTTGGTAGAGAAAGGGAAAAGCTATCTAATCACACGCGTGTGGTATCTTATGAAGTGGAACTCAGAGGAGCACAGAAGAGAATGGTAACGACTGGGGACCATAGATGAGGGTAATGGGGTGGGGGTTAATCCAAAGATATGATTTACTTAGGCTGGATGCCAAGTTCTGGAGATCTGGTGAGTATCATACTTGGTTGCATATTTTAAATCTGCTCTCTGTATGTACGCCCAAATTGAAAGCTATGTGATCTGATGGATATATTAATTATATGTGCTGTAGTACTCGCTTCAAAGTGGAAACCATAATGCCATACATCATACATATTTATTGCTGTTTCTGCACCAGGAGAAATAGATGCTTGAGAGATTCAAGACTGTGTGTTAGTTATACGAATCCTCTAAGGTGGTGATGGGAGGGATGGAGGTAACCATGAGGATGCTCTCAGAAGACAGGAAGTGAGTGTCTGCAAGTGAGAAAGATTGGGGCTGAGAATTAATGTTGAATAAGCAAGAATTTCTCTACAGAGTATGGAGAATTCAGTCCATTTTGGTTAAAGAAATGGAAGTGACTGACACCAGGTGTTTCAAACAGAAATATGGAATCATTTGCCCTGGGCAGGCAAGGAAGTTATCAAATTATGAATCTGACAAAAGGAAAAAAAAACCTCCAGGAAAAATCAGTACAAAGGAGTGAGAATTACGTCACAGTAATAACAAGGTGTTGGAGAGCATGGCCCAGCTCTTAAAAGAGCTTGCAGCTCTTGCAGAGAACGCTGATTTGATTCCCAGCACACACATGACAGCTCACAACTATTGTTGACTCTGAATGTTCTTTTTTTAGCCTCTGTAGGCACTACATGTGCTTCGTGTGCTTATATGCTAGCAAACCTCTCTTATACATAAAAAAACAAACAAATAAAATCTTTTCTTAAAAGGCAGTGTAACAGAAAAGTTAGTGTTCATGGGAAGAAGAGAGAGAGTTTACAATGTTTAAGGATGCTGATTTGAAATGATACCTCAAGGCTTACCTTTGTCCTAGGAATCCATCTTTCACTACAGTTCATACCATGGACATTCAGTGGTTCACATTTGATTCAACCAGTTGACATAATAATACAGAAAAAGCCTTCACCAAATGTAGGGGAAAAATGAACTTTTGTGCTACTTTCATACTTGTAATGTCCACATAAATATTTGAAAGTCTTAAATGATCCATAAAATATCATGGCTGATGATTTTGCATTCATTACTTAGTTGAGTGATCGTATTTATCTCAACATGAAAATAACAACAGGAATGCAAACATTGTGCACCAAAAGAATCACTTCATGTGAAAATTGTGGTCTAGTCTTTTTAAGTTTAATATCTTTACCTTACTTAAACTGACTAGAACTATAGGGTCTCATGTTGGTTAGTCAGCAAAAGCTCTCTTAATTCTGTGGGCCGTGTGTGTTTCTGTCACAAGTTTTTAGGTAGGCTTTAGTTTTAGTTCATAGAATTGTGGAAGCTTGCATTCAATAATATATATTTCATGTAAACTGTGATGAAATCGTTAGCTTTGCGTTCCTAAAATAGCTCAAATCATATAGTACACAATGAAGCAATGCCAGTATGTCAAAACCATAAAACAACTCAGACATGTGCTAAGCGGGATATTCTGTATAAAAATAACCTATGCACAACAATACAAACTCCCGAATCACCAACACCCCAACCACCCCAACAACAACGATGATGAAAACAACAACAACAACAACCACAACAACAAAGCAAACCACCTAAACAAAGGGCTAGTAGGTTGTGAGTAAAGTCCCTTACTCCAAAGCCAGACAACCCATATTCTGTTCCCAGCACCCACATGTTGAAAGGAGAAAACCATCTCCAGCAATTTGTCCTCTCATATCTATAGGTTCAACCAAATACATTTATACTCATATACATCCACAGCCACACAAACACAAAATAAATAAAAAACTGTTCAAAATGAAAAAAAAGAAGATACACTCAAAAACTGATCAAGGAAAATAGAGTACGTGCCAACCATGGAAGATTTTAGAAATACTGCATCTTCATATGAAGAAACCAATCTAGGTTTATGGTGCTAAGAACAGTTGACAGCAAGCTCTCAAGTTATGGATTCATTGCTTAAAGAAGTAACATAATATTACTTATATTACTTCACTTGTTAGCTAACAGATACACATTTTGCCTATCTGATATTCCTTCATCTTAACCATGTCATGACCCAGATTCAAGAGAAGAGATTCATCATTAGTGACTTGTTCAATCTTCACTTCCAATAACTCAGGCATAAGATAGAAATGAAAAGTTCAAACTCATCTTCCTCCGAAAGGTGTCACTTGGATGACAAAATTTTATAAGGCAAGGGTCTGCTTGCTCTGTTCTGTGTTACTCACACATGTAAAAGTTGTAGAAGAGTGGCATTTTATCCTAACAATTAAAACAATGGTATAGCACTGCTTCATGGACAGCAGATACATAAGCAGGAGAAACTAAGTCTGGTCACAGCACATGCTTTTAATTCCAGAGCTGGGCAGGTGGGTAACAGAACACAAAATAAACAGCTCCTAATAAGAATAAGAAAATCAAGAAACAAATGAGATGTAAAATAAATAGTTCATACAAATTAAAGTTAAATGCTTTTGAGAGCCCTCCATACTTTTGACATATAGAAGACATGCACACAAATCTATAAAGAAGATAAACACTACATTAAGTGTACTGTAGTGAATCCCAGGACCTGAGGCTTTTTTGTTTTTTTGTTTTTTTTTTTTTTTTTTTGTATCTGAAAATGAGAAATAATGTTAGTCAGTTTTGTCCTTATATTGTTTCTGTAAATTCTGTTTGACTTTGAAGCTGATGTGTCCAGCAATCTTCACTCCAGTGGGTAGGAGAATGCAGTTTAGGTTAAGAGCTACATGTGGCTTTGCTTCATTCAGTATCCTTCAAATTCAACTTAACATGGAATCCTTTTCCTCAAGAGCTGTATGCCTAGCTTTAAATGCTACTCACACAGCACACATAGAATATATTAGAGAAGGAAGGTAGAGAAGGAGAGAGGAAAGAAGAAAGGAAAGGAGGGAGGAAGCAAAAGAATGGGGGCCTTTATTGGGCAAATAAGAAACTAAGAAAGTAGAAATTGTCCCTGGAAACACATAATACTTTTGGGGGGAGTCATTTCTGCTCAAAATAGGGTAATCATTTAAAAGAGGTATCTCCAGATTCCTATAAGGTTCACATTTTTTCACTGCCAATATTATATTGATTCTGGAAAGGAGAAAAAATGTAATGGTCTAGTTAAAATTTTCAGTGCCCTTTCCAGTAATGTCCTGATTAAGTCACCATTCATTTTTATTTCTGTCACCCACATTATTTTTCTTTGAGGCTGACACTTGGTGTTTGGATTACCTTAAAACAAATCTCTTTCATGCCTCCCACTTTTCAAATCTCATTGTCTGCTAAGAGGCTCAGCATTACCTGACTAGAAAAATGGTCATCACGTGTCTTACCTTTTGTGGACAAATTCTAGTTAACTCTCCACCATCAGGAAATGTGGAATGCATATTGAGATAGAAAACCTGGAATTCAATTTACAAAACATTGCCATTTCTTTTCATATGAATAAATATCTGAGAAAATCAGTGATAAATATTACATATAAGCATTTGAAAAAATTCAGCATCTGTTCATGCTAAAAGCCTTGTAAAGGTCAGGAATTCAAGGCCCATATCTAAACATAGTAAAAGCAATATACAGCAAACTGGTAGCCAACATCAAACTAAATGTAGAGAAACTTGAAGCAATCCCACTAAAATCAGGGACTAGACAAGGCTGCCTCCTCTCTCCATATCTTTTCAATATAGTTCTTGAAGTCCTAGCTAGAGCAATTAGACAACATAAGGAAGTCAAAGGGATACAAATTGGAAAGGAAGAAGTCAAACCATCACTATTTGCAGATGATATGATAGTATACTTAAGTGACCCTAAAAACTCTACTAGAGAACTCCTACAGCTGATAAACAACTTCAGCAAAGTGGCTGGCTACAAAATCAATGCAAGCAAATCAGTAGCCTTTATATATTCAAAGGATAAGCAGACTGAGAAAGAAATTAGGGAAGTGACTCCCTTCACAATAGCTACAAACAGCATAAAGTATCTTGGGGTGACTCTAACCAAACAAGTGAAAGACCTACATGACAAGAACTTCAGATCTCTGAAGAAGGAAATCGAAGAAGACCTCAGAAAATGGAAAAATCTTCCATGCTCATGGATTGACAGGATTAATATAGTTAAAATGGCCATCTTGCCAAAGGCAATCTACAGATTTATTGCTATCCCCATAAAAATCCCAACCCAGTTCTTCATAGAGCTAGAAAGAACAATCCTCAAATTCATCTGGAATAACAAAAAACCCAGGATAGTTAAACTATTCTCAACAGTAAAAGAACTTCAGGGGGATTCAGTATCCCAGACTTTAAACTTTACTACAGAGCAATAGTGATAAAAACTGCATGGTATTGGTACAATGCCAGGCAAGCAGATCAATGGAATAGGATTGAAGACCCAGAAATGAACCCACACACCTATGGTCACTTGTTCTTTGGCAAAGGAGCTGAAAGCATCCAGTGGAAAAAAAAAGATACTCTTTTCAACAAATAGTGCTGGTTCAATTGGAGGTCAGCATGCAGAAGAATGCGAATCGATCCATTCTTATCTCCTTGTACTAAGCTCAACTCCAAATGGATCAAGGACCTCCACATAAAACCTGACAGACTGAAACTAATAGAAAAGAAACTGGGGAAGACCCTTGAGGACATGGGCACAGGGGAAAAGTTCCTGAATAGAACACCAATAGCTTATGCTCTAAGATCAAGAATTGACAAATGGGACCTCATAAAATTACAAAGTTTCTGTAAGGCAAAGGACACTGTCAAAAGGACAAAAAGGTCAACCAACAGATTGGGAAAGGATCTTCACCAACCCTAAATCTGACAGAGGGCTAATATCTAATATATACAAAGAACTCAAGAAGGTAGATCCCAGAGAACCAAATAACCCCATTAAAAAGTGGGGTACAGAGCTAAACAAAGAATTTTCACATGAAGAACTTCTTAGGACTGAGAAACACCTTAAGAAATGTTCAACATCATTAATCATTAGGGAAATGCAAATCAAAACAACCCTGAGATTTCACCTCACACCAGTCAGAATGGCTAAGGTCAAAAACTCAGGAGACAGCAGGTGTTGGTGAGGATGTGGAGAAAGAGGAACACTCCTCCACTGCTGGTGGGATTGAAAGATGGTGCAACCACTTTGGAAATCATTCTGGTGGTTCCTCAGAAAACTGGGCAATACACTTCCTGAGGATCCTGTTATACCACTCCTGGGCATATACCCAGAGGATTCTTCAGCATGCAATAAGGACACATGCTCTACTATGTTCATAGCAGCCCTATTTGTAGTAGCCAGAAGCTGGAAAGAACCCAGGTGTCCTTCAACGGAGGAATGGATACTAAAAATGTGGTATATTTACACAATGGTATATTCAGCCATTAGAAACAATGAATTCATGAAATTCTTAGACAAAGGGATGGAGCTGGAGAACATCATACTAAGTGAGATAACCAGTCTCAAAAGATCAATCATGGTATGCACTCACTGATAAGTGGATATTTGCCTAGAAACTTTGAATACCCAAGACATAATCCACATATTAAATGATGTCTAAAAAGAATGGAGGAGTGGCCCCTGGTTCTGGAAAGACCCAGTGCAAGAGTATAGGGAAATTCCAGAACAGGGAAGCGGGAAGGGGCAGATGGAGGAACAGGGGGAGAGAAGAGGGCTTATGGGACTTGCGAAGAGTGTGGACCCAGAAAAGCAGAAATCATTGAAATGTAAATAAAAAATATATCAATAAAAAATGACACTTGAAGTTGTATTCTGGTGTTCATATTGGGCCACACATCTTTTGCCACACTTTATAGGTTAATATTTCTATAAGTTCCTGACATTGAAAGTTCTGTAGAGTTTTTGAACTGAGGAGGGGGATAATGACAGTAGTAGAAGGGTTTTTAAGAAGTCAGTAACATTTTATTCGCGTTTAAGAAAACAAAGGAAATCAAGTCATCAGTAATTTCTGCTTTTCAGAGAGGCAATTTAACAGCTGGACTATATGGAAAATTGTGGGTTTACGGGGAAATATTTCAGATTTATACATTACAAGGAAGTCACCCAAGGTAGTCTTTAAAACATCTTATACACTGTTTTGCACAGCACTTGTGTTGTTTAAAACTGTTTGATTTAGAGAGAGAGAGAGAGAGAGAGAGAGAGAGAGAGAGAGAGAGAGAGAGAGAGAGAGAGAGAGAGAGAGAAAGAGAAGAGAGAGAGAGAGAGAGAGAGAGAGAGAGAGAGAGAGAGAAGCCTACACAGCCTCAGTGGAAAAAAAAAACAGTGTAGAGAGACTACACCTAATACATAAGATATGGAGAGATTAATAGTTTGGGAGCTTTTAGCAAGTTATTATTCACTATTCACATTTATACTTTTTTCTCTACCAGTTGAAATTGCTTTTATGAAATAGCAAGTCATAGTAAATATTTATTCGATAAATAAAAGCTCAGTGCCATAGCAAGCCTAGACCACCAACAGTATAAGAATGTAAGAAAGAAAAGGGAAGAAAGGCACTGCAGAACCATGAGCCTATGGTTTCCTGTAGAGGTCCTGGGGCATCTATACCTACATCTCCCACCTTCTCCATCTGTCACTGGCCTGCATAGCAATTGAGTGGAGCAGAGACTGAAGGAAAAACCACTCAGAAACTTCCTCATCTAGAGATCCATCCCATCTGCAGACACTAAACCCAGACACTATTGCTGATGTCAAGAAGCACTTTCTGACAGGAGCCCGGTATAGCTGTTCCCTGAGAGGTTCTGCCAGAACCTAATACAGATGCAGATGCTTACCGCCAACCATCAGACTGACCATGGGGACCCCAGTGGAGGAGTTAGGGGAAAGGACTGAAGGAGCTGAAGGAGTTTGTAACTCCGTAGGAAGAACAGCAATATCAACTAATCAGACCCCCCCCCCCCGCCCCCAGAGCTCCCAGAGACTAAACCAACAACCAAAGAGTACACATGAAGGGACCCATGACTCCAGCTGCATATGTAGCAGAAGATAGCCTTGTCAGGCATCAATGGGAGGAGAGCCCCATGGCATGTGGGGGATTGATGACCCAGCGAAGGGGAATGCTAGGGCACTGAGGCAAAGTGAGTGGGGGGTGGGGAGCACAATCATAGAGGCAGGGGGACAGGATAGGGAGCTTGTGGAGGGAAACCTGGGAAGGGGATAACATTTGAAATGTAAATAAATAAAACACACACATAAATAAATAAATAAATAAATAAATAAATAGATAAATAAATAAAGGGAGCAACAATAATATCTACTTTATTTGGCTGTCATGAGGGCATAATCTACAAGTTGTGTTAAGTACACAGTAAAGACAAAGTAAATATATGCTTTCATTGTCACTTTGTTACAAAAAAATGACCTGGTGGAATAAAAGCTCTATGAACAGGCTATTCAGATCCAATCTCACTGTCTCTAAATCACAGGAAGCTGTAAGCACCTAGCAATTTTTTTTTTTATCTCTGCCAGGGAACAGATGATGAAAAAAATAAAATAACATAAGCTAGCAAAAGAATTACTAAAATATGTGCTAATTAGTGGTCAATTGCTAAAATATATTGTTATATAACTGATCTTAATAATTGACATAGATAAGTAGTCTGATTTTTCATGGTTGCCAGTATTTATGGTCTTAAATTTTTTTATTATTTAGTATATTCAATTTAAAACTATTTTATATATTTGAAATAAGCCATTCGGGTATCTCTTGCCTATTTGTAGTCAAACATCCCTGGGAAAAGGAGCTTTGCTGGTCAACATCTCAGAATCCACAAGAAAAGGCAAGTGGTTCTCCTAAACGTGGCACATGGAACCGAGGAAGAGAGTCCCTTGATATGCTGTTAGCTGTTATCAGGAAGCATGTATGAACGAGAGGAGGAACGGCTTCCTTGAGTGAATGAAGATGGAAAGATGATGTTCTAGTTAAGGTTTCAGTTGTTGTAATGAAACACTGTGACCAGAAAGCAAGTTGAGAAGAAAAGAACGTTGACCTTATAATTCCACATTATAGTCCATCACTGAAGGCAAACAGGGACTCAAACACGGCAGGGACATGGAAACAGGATTTGATGCAAAAGCCATAGAAGGGTGATGCTTACTGGCTTGCTCCCCATGGCTTGCTCAACTTTCTTTAATTTAGAACTCAGGAGCACCAGACCAAGGATGTCATCACGTCAATGGACTAGGCTCTCCCCCATCAACCAATAATTAAGAAAATACCCTACCTGCATGCGTCCAGCCTGTTCGAATAAAGACACTTTTAAAACTGAGGTTCCTTCCTCTCTGATGACTTTAGCTTATGTCAAATTGACATAAATCTATCTAGAACAGTTGGTTATACAGTAGCAGATTGGGGTCTGGCTTGACTGTTTCTATCTCCTGCCTCTAAGGCAACTTTCTCAGAGGGCAATCAGAAATTACATGAAAGTCCCCAAATCATAGATCCTCAATCAGCAACATGACTGAAATCTAGTCAGTTCCATGGGGGCAATATTCATGGCTTTGCTGACGTAATGAGCTCTTCATGTGTATATAAACAGGGTATCGGTATACGAGGAACCCCAGCCTGTAGATACCGCATTCTGTTTGGGAGAAGCCAGGCATTCTTGGCAGTACAGAACATGACATTAGCTTAGCATGGGTTTCTTTGGATCCAAAATAAACCATTCGGACTTTGTAAAATTGGATGCAGAATGATATATATTCTTGGGTAAACATTTGAGTCCCCAAATTCATAGGCTCAGCTCTATGTCTCAACATGGCTGCATTTTGTCAAACGAGGAGGTAATGCAGGTTAAATGATGACTGAGGAGAAGGTTGGAAACACACTACTAATCCTGGTTTCCTTCTAAGGAGAGGCAGCCCAAGTTCTCTTTCCACCATGGGAAGACGCTGAAAAAGGAGTTTGCCTACTAGGGAGGAGGGGGCACTGGCAGGAGTGAAATCAGCCAGCACCTTGATCTTGGACTTAGGGACCATAAGATCTTTGAGATGCTTTTCTGTTTTCTGTGCCATCCTAGGCTGACAGTGTAGTGGAGACACAGATGGTGAAACAGACAGTTTGGGCTCAAGATTCACTTTGTAATCGCAAGCTGTGTGACCTTGGCAAATGTATATAATTCTACCAGCTCGGTTCCTCCATGACAACGTAGAGTGTGATCTTTCCTTAATAGAATATTACTAACGTTAGCTGAGATGTTTGTCAAACACTTGACTCAGCACAGATACTAATTTATTCCTTGATTGGAAACTACCTCTCATGCATCTGTCAGTGCAAAAAGAGAGATGAATATATATATATATTCATCTCTATGAACACATCTCATTCAAACTCTATGAACACACTGAGCAAATTCTCTACACTGTGTCTTTATATGTCCTACAGGAATTTTATGAATGACCCCTCATGTGGTGGTGGGAAGTCATATCTGGTATTTTCATGCATCGGAACTTTCCTATGGGAATGGCTGAAAGTTTCATTACAATCTAGAAAATGAATGTGATCCCTGCAAAGGGGTTAAAACGAACTACTCTCTTAACTGTGGAAAACAACATTAGCTACCATAGAAGGTGACAGTGATACTTAGCTGAGATATTTTTTATATAATCCTGGGTCCTTCAGATTAAAATGTATTGCCTTTTTCCATTACCCAAAGATTTTTTTGTTTCTTGTCATTGCTGAAAGCCAACTAGGAATAAACTGTATCTAGGAAATTAGTTGAATGTGCCTTTTGACATTTCCACTGGGTATGCATTCAGTGACATGTTCACCTCCCACAGTCTCAGAGACAGGCTGCTCTCATCTGCCCAGGGACTTCCCTGGGCCAGACATCCCTTCTCCTTCCTTACCTCTTGTCAGAGTATCTTTAGTTTATTGATTTTTTTCATGTCTGTAAGAGAAAATCTTGCTCCTACCCTGGGTGTTCCCCTATCCTATGTGGATCCTCTAGGAGGCAATAAAATCTCTCTCTCTCTCTTACTGATACTGTATCCAAAATACTCTTTTTATAGACGAAGAACAGAGGGGTGAGATGGAGAGTAAAATCTTACTTACATACACATATAGAAAAGTTCAGGCAAACAGGACCTATGTCACCAAGGTGTAATGTTCACTGAGTGCTTACTGACAGAGGCCCTGGGATAAATGTCCCCTTGGCTTATTAACATAATCTCTTGAATTAGGAATAGTCTTAGTGCCATTTTAAGGCAAGAAGTGTAATTTTAGAGAGGGAATGAGGGTGGAGAGCAGTGAAGCTCATTTGAACGCCGGCAGACAGACCCCAAAACACAGGGCTCAGTCTGTAACGAGCTAGCAAATTATCTCCTCTCCATCTAAATCGCTACTTCCATTTGTAGACCTGTAGGAGGAACCTCTAAATGGCTTTAGATGGAGAAACACATATATCATATCATATATGTATGTTTTATATATATGATATATAAAACACACAGTTTCATGGAATTGATTAATATTAGGTGCTAAATGTGAAGAAGATCTGATTTGAAACATCTGAGGCTGTTTTATGATTCAAAGCATTTTACTCTATTTCCTTCACCACCATTACCATATAATCATCACAATAACTATGTAATAAAACCAACTTAGGTACTCACCAGTGGGTGAAAGGTTAAAGAGAATCTGGCAGATGTTCTTAAAAGATATTATTCATTCTTAAAAAGAATGAATTGTGGTGATTACAGGAAAATGGATGGAAATGGAGATTAGCATTAAGAAAGCTGAACTAGACTCCAAGGGAGAATCATTACATGCTTTCTCTCATATACAGAATATTTTTTTAAAAATTACTGAAATAAAATATTTAAAAAGAAAGGGAAGATGATGAGTAAGTGTGGATAAGAGAGCTGGATATATAGAAGCCAAGGACAGGCAATGATTCTTTTAGACATGTAAGAAAATGCCAGAGGGAAGACCGCTATTTTGTACAATTTACATATCTAAATAAAAAGATCATGTATAAATCGAACAAACAACCCTTACAACTTATTTTCACTTGACCCAATATTTTCCATAGAATCAGGAGCCTATGAGAAAATTGTTCAAAGACCAAAAAGGAGCTCGCAGCCAAGTGGGGACTTGGACATGGCCATGGGAACTCTTATAAAAGAAAACATTCAGTTGGGGCTGGCTTAGAGTTTCAGAGGTTTGGTCCTTTGTCTTCATGGCAGGAAGCAGTGCAGTGTGAGGGCAGATGTGGTGCTGGAGGAGGAGCTGAGAAGTCCATCTCTCTCTCTCTTTTTTTATGTTTTTATTCTTGCTTTTTATTTAGAGACAAAGCTTTACTAAGTTACCCAGTCTACCCTTGAACTTACTTTGTAGGCAGAGTTTATCCCCTAATTAGCTGGGAATATAAGCTTGCACCACCAAACCCAGCTCCTCTCTACCCTTTTTTAAATTTTTTTTTTATTTTTTTCATTCGATATATTCTTTATTTACATTTCAAATGATTTTCTGGCTCCCCACTCCCCGAAAGTCCCATAAGCCCCTTCCCTCCCCCTGTTCCCCCATCCACCCCTTCCCACTTCCCTGTTCTGGTATTGCCCTATACTGCTGCACTGAGCCTTTCCAGAACCAGGGCCACTCCACCGTTCTTCTTGGACATCATTTAATATGTGGAGTATGTCTTGTGTATTTCACATTTCTAGGCTAATATCCACTTATCAGTGAGTGCATACCATGATTGATCTTTTGAGACTGGGTTGCCTCACTTAGTATGATGTTCTCCAGCTCCATCCATTTGTCTAAGAATTTCATGAATTCATTGTTTCTAATGGCTGAATAGTACTCTATTGTGTAAATATACCACATTTTTTGTATCCATTCCTCCGTTGAGGGACACCTGGGTTCTTTCCAGCTTCTGGCTATTACAAACAGGGCTGCTATGAACATAGTGGAGCATGTGTCCTTATTGCATGCCGGGGAATCCTCTGGGTATATGCCCAGGAGTGGTATGGCAGGATCCTCTGGAAGTGTCATACCCAGGTTTCTGAGGCACCGCCAGACTGATTTCCAAAGTGGTTGTACCATCTTGCAATCCCACCAGCAGTGGAGGAGTGTTCCTCTTTCTCCACATCCTTGTCAACACCTGCTGTCTCC
Source organism: Apodemus sylvaticus (assembly GCF_947179515.1). Lineage (NCBI taxonomy): Eukaryota > Metazoa > Chordata > Mammalia > Rodentia > Muridae > Apodemus > Apodemus sylvaticus. The sequence goes on from NC_067489.1 coordinate 26,627,535, forward strand.
TGAGTTTTTAACCTTAGCCATTCTGACTGGTGTGAGGTGAAATCTCAGGGTTGTTTTGATTTGCATTTCTCTAATGACTAATGATGTTGAACATTTCTTAAGGTGCTTCTCAGCCATCCGAAGTTCTTCATGTGAAAATTCTTTGTTTACCTCAGTACCCCACTTTTTAATAGGGGTTCTATTTTGGTTCTCTGGGGTCTACCTTCTTGAGTTCTTTGTATATATTAAATATTAGGCCTGTGTCAGATTTAGGGTTGGTGAAGATCCTTTCCCAATCTGTTGGTTGATGTTTTGTCCTTTTGATAGTGTCCTTTGCCTTACAGAAACTTTGTAATTTTATGAGGTTCCATTTGTCAATTCTTGATCTTAGAGCATAAGCTATTGGTGTTCTGTTCAGGGAATTCCATCTCTTTTTTTTTTTTTTTTTGTCTTTTTTTTTTATTTGATATAATTTATTTACATTTCAAATGATTTCCCCTTTTCTAGCCCCCCCCCACTCCCCGAAAGTCCCGTAAGCCCCCTTCTCTTCCCCTGTCCTCCCTCCCACCCCTTCCCAGTTCCCCGTTCTGGTTTTGCCAAATACTGTTTCACTGAGTCTTTCCAGAACCAGGGACCACTCCTGCTTTCTTCTTGTATCTCATTTGATGTGTGGATTATGTTTTGGGTATTCCAGTTTTCTAGGTTAATAACCACTTATTAGTGAGTGCATACCATGATTCACCTTTTGAGTCTGGGTTACCTCACTTAGTATGATGTTCTCTAGCTCCATCCATTTGCCTAAGAATTTCATGAATTCATTGTTTCTAATGGCTGAATAGTACTCCATTGTGTAGATATACCACATTTTTTGTATCCACTCTTCTGTTGAGGGATACCTGGGTTCTTTCCAGCATCTGGCAATTATAAATAGGGCTGCTATGAACATAGTAGAGCATGTATCCTTATTACATGGTGGGGAATCCTCTGGGTATATGCCCAGGAGTGGTATAGCAGGATCTTCTGGAAGTGAGGTGCCCAGTTTTCGGAGGAACCGCCAGACTGCTTTCCAGAGTGGTTGTACCAATTTGCAACCCCACCAGCAGTGGAGGAGTGTTCCTCTTTCTCCGCACCCTCTCCAACACCTGCTGTCTCCTGAATTTTTAATCTTAGCCATTCTGACTGGTGTAAGATGAAATCTTAGGGTTGTTTTGATTTGCATTTCCCTAATGACTAATGAAGTGGAGCATTTTTTAAGATGCTTCTCCGCCATCCGAAGTTCTTCAGGTGAGAATTCTTTGTTTAACTCTGTACCCCATTTTTTAATAGGGTTGTTCGGTTTTCTGGAGTCTAACTTCTTGAGTTCTTTATATATATTGGATATTAGCCCTCTATCTGATGTAGGATTGGTGAAGATCTTTTCCCAATTTGTTGGTTGCCGATCTGTCCTCTTGATGGTGTCCTTTGCCTTACAGAAACTCTGTAACCTTATGAGGTCCCATTTGTCAATTCTTGCTCTTAGAGCATACGCTATTGGTGTTCTGTTCAGAAACTTTCTCCCTGTACCGATGTCCTCAAGGGTCTTCCCCAGTTTCTTTTCTATTAGCTTCAGAGTGTCTGGCTTTATGTGGAGGTCCTTGATCCATTTGGATTTGAGCTTAGTACAAGGAGACAAGGATGGATCAATTCGCATTCTTCTGCATGCTGACCTCCAGTTGAACCAGCACCATTTGTTGAAAAGGCTATCTTTTTTCCATTGGATGTTTTCAGCCTCTTTGTCGAGGATCAAGTGGCCATAGGTGTGTGGGTTCATTTCTGGATCTTCAATCCTGTTCCATTGATCCTCCTGCCTGTCACTGTACCAATACCATGCAGTTTTTAACACTATTGCTCTGTAGTATTGCTTGAGGTCAGGGATACTGATTCCCCCAGATTTTCTTTTGTTGCTGAGAATAGTTTTAGCTATCCTGGGTTTTTTGTTGTTCCAGATGAATTTGATAATTGCTCTTTCTAACTCTGTGAAGAATTGAGTTGGGATTTTGATGGGTATTGCATTGAATCTGTATAGTGCTTTAGGCAAAATGGCCATTTTAACTATATTGATTCTACCGATCCATGAGCATGGGAGGTTTTCCCATTTTTTGAGGTCTTCTTCCATTTCCTTCTTCAGAGTCTTGAAGTTCTTGCCATACAGATCTTTCGCATGTTTGGTAAGAGTCACCCCAAGATACTTTATACTGTTTGTGGCTATTGTGAAGGGGGTCATTTCCCTAATTTCTTTCTCAGCCTGCTTATCCTTTGAGTATAGAAAGGCCACTGATTTGCTTGAGTTGATTTTGTAACCTGCCACTTTGCTGAAGTTGTTTATCAGCTGTAGGAGCTCTCTAGTGGAGTTCTTTGGGTCACTTAGGTAGACGATCATGTCGTCTGCAAATAATGATAGTTTGACTTCCTCCTTTCCAATTTGTATCCCTTTGACCTCCTTATGTTGTCGAATTGCCCGAGCTAGTACCTCAAGTACAATATTGAAAAGATAAGGAGAAAGGGGGCAGCCTTGTCTGGTCCCTGATTTCAGTGGGATTGCTTCAAGTTTCTCTCCGTTTAGTTTGATGCTGGCTACCGGTTTGCTGTATATTGCTTTTACTATGTTTAGGTATGGGCCTTGAATTCCTGTTCTCTCCAAGACTTTAAGCATGAAAGGATGCTGAATTTTGTCAAATGCTTTTTCAGGGAATTCCATCTCTTGATCCCTAGGCAGCAGAAGAGAATGAGCTACATGTCCTCCACCAAGGCCACACCCACTCCAGCAAGGCCACACCCACTCCAGCAAGGCCACACCCATTCCAGCAAGGCCAAACCCACTCCTGTTCTTCAGAATGCTAGATGTTAGGATGACAGGAAAGAAAAGACACTATTTTACTCTACTTTTGAATATTCCAGATGTTGGAGATACATCCTACTATTAGCCTGCTTTTCCAGTTGCAAAATGCCCTGCCCTACAGCATGGCAGTCTATCTTTTTGTCTTATGTCTTATTTTTAGGACGTGTTGTATCAAGAGCACCCTGTGCCCTTCTATTTGTAAAAATTTCTTGTTGGTATGGTAAGATTCCCAATGAGGCAATTAGAATGATTTTAGCTCACAGTTCAAGGACACAGTGCAGGGAAGGGATTGTGGGAAGAACTTGAGAAAGATGGTCACACTGCATCCACAGTCAGGAGGCAGAGAGATGGATGTTGACGCTTTGCTCTCTACCCACCTTTTATTCAGTTTGGACTCCATTCCATAGAAGAGGGCCACCCACAGTTCACATAAATTTTTCTACCTCACTTAACCTTAACTTGCAACTCCTTTAGAGTTTTGCCACCCAAGTGATCTTAGATCCAGTCTATTTGACAATGAGTATTAACTATCATTCTCCACAACAAGCTATATTATGAAAAGCTCAAGTGATGCATATCTAAGGAACAGCTGTGTAGCCAAGAAACACAGTTCTTCCTCGCAAAGCTTGTAGGGTCATTTGTGGTAGGATAGAGCACATAAATCACCCACCCAAGAAGAAAACTAAATGTTTTCCTGAGTCTGGATTATCCTGAGGTAGAGAGCTATGATTCTGGCTAATGAAGAATGAAGCACAAGAAAAATACCTTGAAGATGATGTCTTAGGTCTTTGTGCTTAGCAACAGGCACAAAGACATCAGGACAAGCATGCTTGTTAATATTGGTAGCTTTCCTCAGTGTTCTCAGCTTAAGTGAGCTATTGGCCTTATTATCTGCAAACGGTAGAGCATTGTTGAGTGTGCCACAGCACAAAACCATGAGAATTTGTCTCAGTGGTGGTAATGATGACACATGTCCCCATGTGAGCACTATTTGTGGGTGAAGAGGGACTATTACTGTCATCATTTCTTCCTCATCGAAGGCTTACTACAAGCTGTCATATGGAATAGTGACTGAGCCCTGCCCCTGCCCCCATCCTTCTAGGGCCAAATGTGATTTGGCACAGACTGAGATGAGTGGAAACTCTCCCTAGGGGTCTCAAGCCAGCAAAGAGCTTTGATGCATTTCAGGCTGACAATGTGATTTTTCGGCTGTTCTCCATGATGCCTCAGAGCCACTTCAGATCTTTGTCATATGCCAGCCCAGTAGGGACAAGCTGACTTTAGTCTCTTTATTTCTTCCCTTGGAAAGCTCAAATATCAGTCCCCTTGGAATATTCTCTGCAATTTTTGAATCTTTGTTGGCATGGAAGGAAGGGCAATGGATAAGGAATAGCATTGCCATGGGTAATCCTAATTAAATGAAGCATCTGGCCCCACAAGGTTGGCAACTTAAAAGTTTGGGTATGGTAATAATAAGCAAACATCAGAGAGTTTTGCAGTTATTATAAGAACATTACAGATGTTGTCCCATTTGAACCTGCATATGAAGCATTATTACTGTGTCTATTACACATTTGTAGTTCTGAAAGTAAGTATGGACACAGAGTTGGTAAACTGGAGAAACATTGAAGCCAGGCATTATAGCTAGCTGTATATCCTCTCAGGCAGTTTGAAGTGTCTGCAGGCTTCAAACATTGCAGAAATTGGAATTTTCTTTCTTTTTGGATGAGGCATTGATAGTGCCCCAATTTCCTAAAAGGTTTTTAATTAGACCACGCATTCTTATCATGCACTTTGTGATATACTACTTATCACGATGCAGGCGTATTCAGGGAGCCTCGTGTTGAAATACTGGGACTGGCCTTATTATAGAATGATTGCTCATATTCTTTATAAAGGCAGCTCTGTTCCTCCACAGACATTGCTGTCTGTGTTTGAGAGGCTGCCTAAAAAAAAAAAAATGCTTTATTATTGTAGCATGCTGTTGACAAGTAATGCACTATTGCCATCTATTGTAATGGAGAGTAGTAAGTTGATTTACTGGGAAGGGTAGTGAGCTAATAGGGAAAAGTCACTGTGCACTTGGGGACTGCAGTTTACTCTTCTCTTCTGTTCTCATGTCTATATCTCTGGAGCTTAGTAACAAGCCTTGCTCTCAAAGGTAAGCTGCAACCTGAGAAAAGCCAAACCTCACTTAGTCCGGAATCATGAATCATCTCCGCTGACAATGAAGCTGAGGAAAATGAGGGATTATTTGATTTAGGTGATTTAAGCCAAATTGGAAGCATCCATGCTATTTACTGCAGAAGCAACACGGTGCAGACCTAATGCTAACAGCATTGGGTAGGAAGGCTGAGGCTGAGCTCCTGATGGGTTCACAGCTTGATAGTGAAGGAAGTGTCTTCTCATCCTTTCGTGCTGACACCATCTCCTATTCCCCCACCCCCTGAGAAGCAAATAATGGCTCAGTGCTTTGGAAGGACTGTCTACTGCACCCCACTGCCTCCATGTCTTCTGAATGGATCAGATAACCTTAGGGGGGCCTTGATACTGACTCTGTTTCCAGCTGGCCTTCAGTAAACTTGTGATCTACTGATCAGTGCTGAGATGATTCCTGGGAGCAGCCAGCATCCTGGGTTTCCTTGTTTCTGATCTATCATGGAACAGGCCTGGGTATACTGTTATCTCTGGATGTCACATCAAGGAGTCATCACTTTCTTCATTCTTCCAGGAGCCATTCAAGTCTGGCCCATTCAGCTAAGTCTGATGGTGTCAGTTATTCGAGGAAATTTGTCTGGATTGTTTTCCGTGTATTCTGGACACCCTTGGTCTGTACTCTTTGCCCTGATTCTGGGATAGCACACCACTTTACTTTGGTTTCAGTTCATTCTATCTGCTTTCTTGGGTTCGATACTTGCTTGGTGAAAATAAGAAATTCATATGCCAGCCATGAGACCGCAGAATCTTCTGGCAGTCTCAGGTTTCTATTTTTCCTCTTTTCTTTTCCTGAGACTCCCAAGGGAAATCAGAAGGATTCAGATATTTAGTAGAAAACAGTGTTTCTGTGTTTTTGTAGCCAATTAGACATAGAAAGTAAAAGGAAATGTAGTTACACTTTGGTGAGGCAGTATGATGGTGATAAGAGTCATATCCCTGTCTGTGTAATCCTTGCTAAGGAATAGAACAGACCCTGCTGGCTTTCAGACAATCTAGTAGCCACATCTTCTTATTGAGATCTTCTCTCTTACCATTGTTTTTCGGTTTTTCTCAACAAATATTGCTGAATTCAAAGAATACGGCAGCTCTTGAAGGTCAAAGGAAAACATGACATCGTCTTGATTTTCAGTGAATTTGTAAAGAGTAATCTATGGGTGTTTTCAGTAGATAGTTTCATTGAGATGGTCAATTTTGTGTGGGATGCAAAGAGGGTTTCTGGAGGAGACACTGCCTTTGCCTGTGGTAGTAATTCAAAAGGGAAGATTGGCGAAGCAAAACCAGAACAAGTTATAGACCATGAGCTGGGGTGAAGCCAACTCCAAGAGTGTGATGTTGATAGAGGGTGAAATGGGCATGAGAAGGATGCTCAGGATGTATTATGAATGAACCCTTATAACCCAGAGACTTGCTATCTCAGAATGCAAGAAGAATACTGTAGGCTTCAGTATTTGTTATACTCAGGAGCTTAAAGTCGGGTGCTTGGTGGTACACATTGAATTACTCTGTGTCAACCCATGACTGACAGGAATCTACAGAAAGCTGAATCCCTAATAATACAGGTATGCCAAGGAAACATAAGTTTGGACACTACCTGTACATACCTTCACAGGCAAGGCTGCCTCCAGCTCTGGCAAAAGATATCTGCTCTAGATTTGGAATAATGGAGGGGACTGTGATGTTCCAGCTTGCAGACCCATCAAATGGCTCAACAGCCCAATTGATCATGGGTCTACTTTACTCAATTTTGGCAATTTACCTGCACTAAGATGAACTCACTTTGAGTCCCATAGGATCTTACATCTTCCTCTTGCTTCCCATTCTCCTCATATTCATACTCATACTCCCCCTCTCCCCCCCCCCCAAATCTGAGCTTTAATAGAACAGTCTTCAATTGGTCTCTAAAAAATGATTTAGGTATGTAGAAAACAAAATCCACATGTATGAAGCTCTAAACTTTGTAACATCCTGGCTAGCAAGTGGAGAACAAACTTTTGAAGTATATAACAGGGCCACACTAGACCCATTTGTCTTTCTGTGCTGCCAGCAGGAAAAAAACTCTCAGTCAATTTAGCATTATGATCACCATGCACAAAAGTATAACAGCCTCTTCTAATGAAATAATCCTTTCTTCCTGCTCTAATCAGCTGATTGGGCTCTCTTCTAGGATTAAATAATAATGGTCATATAATCTAATAGGGCGAAAAGGAAATCAGTAAAGTATCTAGATAATGAAGAGTTATTACGCGAAACCACTGCAAAATTTTCTATCTGCTTTGCCTTATGCAGAGCTGGAATTTTAATATGAGTATGCAGGGAAACATATTGAACACAGTTTTGAAATAAGCAAAAAAAAAAAAAAAAAGAGTTCTAATATGTGCCTAGTTGAACTACCTTTAGTTCTTGTTGGGGCAAAAGAAACATCCTTGCAGAACTTAGAGCACTTTCTTAGAAGGATGCTCAGAAATGCCAGCACATCTTAGGCTTCTTTTCTCTCTGCTCCACACTTAGTATACTTGTTTATATTTTAATTTGGATATTAACCATGTGATTGCAACATGTACTCTTATTAGATATTTTGTTTCTTAATTGTCTTTTATATTTTTCTTCCAATTGTGTGACAGAATACTTAACCAGAAGAGACGTATATAAACGTATTAAGTGAAAAATCAAGTTCACTGGTGCAATTAGGTCACGATTCTCAATGATGGTTTCTTTATCTGCAAAATAGGAGTCGCGGTATGTAATTTTCAGGATGATATTGCTCTCATGAGGAAGAAGTACAGTATATTTGTGATAACCCACTGGGAATAGAAAGTGTTCTTTGAATGGGAGATGTCCACCATAGTCTCATGGTTTTGAATAATTGGGTCACCAGCAGGGGTCGCTGTTTGGAAAAGTTGTATAGCATCACTAGAAGTGGGTCACTGGCTCAGGACTTGAGGGCTTCTTAAACTTTAATTTTTTAAAATTCTTTTAATTTTTAATTTTCTCAAACTTCAATTTTTTTAAATCCTATTTTTAATGATAGTTCTTAAGTGTTTTAATTTTCCTTGTAGCCCATCACCCACCAGAGACAGTGGAGAAAAAAGGATACAGGGAAGTGGACTTGTTTAAGAAAGTTCTTTGGAGCAACTCCCATCTGGAAATTAGCAGTCCCGTTCACAGGTTAGCAGTGGCCTCAGCCTCAGCACAAGCCAACAGGTGGAAGCAGGACGAAGACCAGGAAAGTTCTCAGCTGTGCCTCTCTCAGCCAAGAGATCAGTAAAGATGTGAGATCCACAAGCCTTGTACAGCTAACTGTACCAGCAACCAAGCTCTGTCTCCATCTCTCTGACAAGTCCTATTTATACCGTCTAAACATCATGTGTTCTCTATGTGCCTTGCTTCAGCATGGGTCTTAGCATGTGCATCCAATCAGCTCCAGTGGCAGAGTCCCAACAAATGGAGCTCAACTATGTAAGGCAGAACAACACATACATGTTGTTAGCAAAGAATCCCTCATCATGTGGCCTTTCACATGCTTGTTTTAGCAGAACATCCTCTCTCTTGTGTCTGCTTCAGTGAAACATTCCTTCCTGAGTCTTCCTTAGTCTTTCACCTGTGTTCACTTCAGGAAAACACTCCTTCATATGTTTGCCCCAGGAAAACACCACCCAACACAACTGACTCTCCAAAGAACCCTGAAGTTCCCACTTCAGTAGCCCAATTCCACTTCACATTTACCTCCTGCTTCCTGAATGTGGATGCAGTGTGTCTTGGCAGCCCTCTGCCTTTGCCACCAGGCCTTGTGTTGGCATTGCCCTATCTTCTCACCATGATGGATATAATCTTCTCGAGTTATAAGCACCCCTTTCTTTGCCTTGAGTTGTTTTTTGTCAGGGTATTTTATCATAGCAAAGGTAAAGTAGCCAAGACAAGTCCTCACTGAAGGATTACAAACACATTTTAAATATATTCAAAATGACTTTGCATCATATTTGCTTGGAGGAAGGTCAGTTGCTACATGAGAAGTTCAATTACTCTGAGACTGTCATGCTGGGAAGGAGCTCTTGCTAGTAGACAAGATGTAGATGAAGTGAGAAAGGGGGGATGTACCCATATTGAAGCAGCCCAGGAGATTACAGCCATTTTATCCTGGACATTCCGTACAGAAGGCACACATCTCTGGGAGACTCCATCATGATTACATTTTCCTATAACTCTATAATAGATTTCTCCCCAAATAAAACACTTCGGGAAGCACAGAAAACTCATATAGCAATGAAAAGAATGAATCGCTATAAGATACATAAGAGAAAGCTATAGTTTCCTATGAACCAGTGTTATTATTGCACACTTTTAATTTTCCTTTATACCATGCGTAGGCAGAATGCACAAGTGGGCAGGCTACTTTTCAAAAATTGTATTTATACTTATCAAAATACTCATATACCATATGAATGAATTGGTGTAACAATATACAGATCTCAAAGTCTTTGTCTTTATCTCCATGAGTTCACAAACATATTACCTTTTCCCAAACATGTACAGAGGGGTGACAGGTGAATCTAAGATAGTGTGTGTCTGTGCTGGACAGAAAGCTTAAAGCTTTTCATCAGGTACTGCTTTCACATCAGTTCTCAGCACCCAATAGGCAGCTCTCAACTATCTCTAACTCTGGACTTGAGGGATCTGGTATCCTTTTCTATATCCTATGCTCACACCTGAACACACATGACATTTACTCACATAGACACAATCACATTAATAATAATACTTAATAATAATAACAAAATCTTAAAAAAAACAGTGGTTGTTTACTGAGAGCCCATGAAATGCATTCACTAAGCATCAACAGTGCAGAAAAAAAATGATGACAGCTTTGCAGTTGTTTCCTTTTAAAGATCTGTAACTTTGTAGAAAGGGGGAGCTAAAGTTGTAGAAATTTTAGCAAGACTGCACGCAAATGTTTTATCTAGGGCTGAACTTCCAGAAAGGAAGCAGGTGCATGGTTATATTCATTTCATACTTTGAAATAATGATTCTCTGTTATTTAGATGAAGCTGTTACTAGTGCTCATTTCTGGGAACAACCATCCAACACAAAACTCATCATCAGGTTTCAGAAGTATGGACAACTCCTTCAAAAACAACCTTTAAAACAAATAAACAAACACTCAAAGGACCCGTGCTTCATATAGAAATGTCTCCCAGTGACCCTGAATCTAAATAAGCACGTAGTGGTAAATTTTAATTCACTGAAAATGTTTTACAAAGTCTAGCATGAATACCAGCAGAGGAGTAGAGGGCGGGGAGCCGGTGGTGAGCTGCCTCTCTGGAGAAGCGGTGAGAATTAATCTTATTCAGCCCCTGTGGTGAGATTAAAGCAGAGTTGAGCACGGCGATAATGAAATGCAGAGGAGATGACAAAGCTGTATGTGCGACAGCAGAGCTAGAGGCAGGAAACCAGCGTCAAGGAACACTAGAACCAGAGCCGTGGAGAGAGATAAGGGAAACAGGTTAATAAAAATCAGGCCCAAGGGTCAGTGGGTGGACAAAGCCTTCAATCCAGGCCATTTTCCAGGGAGGCTGGGAGAGCTTGCTGATACCCCAAGGCTTCTCTAGCAACTGTGAACTTGATGGGATACAAAACAAATACAGCTTCAACCTTTCTGTTGTCTCAGAGGCACACTGATGCCCAACAAACTGGAGAGAGCCCGGAGGAGCATGCCTCGTAGCCAGGCGAAGTTCAATACCTAAGCATTCATGTTACACTCAGGATCAGAAGCTTGGAGACTGGGCTTGTGGGGAAAGCATGCAGGTCAATACTCATTGTTCAGATGGCAAATGCTTCTGATAAGTATTTCAGGGTCTTCTAATGTCAAAGGTCATCACAGAAAGACACAGAGCTGTGCTTACAAGATTATCTGAGCACTAATTTCTCAGCTGTGTCATGTTCAACAGAAATATGGTCACAGGTTGTTCAAGTATATAAATTTACCTTGATGATCAACTTGCAGAATTAACTCCAGAATTTGTTGCTATCATAAATTTAGGATACATCCTTACTGAATCTCAGTCCTACAGAAATAGATAGCTCCATGGCATAGGTAGGCCATGGGTTAATAAGTGTTCTTTAAGAAGTGCTAGACAGTGAAGATTTTAGGCTGTACAGGCCAGCTTGCTTCTGTTGAATTCACTCAGCTCTTCATCACATGTGCACGAAGGGAGCAGGAGATAATATCTAAACAAAAGAGTGTGACTGTATTCAAATATAGTTTTTAAAAAAGGCAATGGACTAGATTTTTACAATTCCTGAGAGAGAAATACTCTACAGAAATAGACACACATGTATGTTTTACCTTAAAACCATATATGTATAAGACCTGGAGAGATGGGGAACGGTTAAAAGCATTGTTTGTTCTTCTGGCGGACCCTTGTTCCATTCCAAGAACCCAAATGGCTAGCAATCCATCTACAACCCCAGTTTCAGGAGAGTCAATGCCTCTGTAGGCATTGGATATACATGGCACACAGACAGACATGCAGGCAAAACACTAGGAAAATAAAAAATAAACCTTTCAGAAAGCCATGCATGTGTGCATAACCATACATGTGCATATGTGAACACAAATATATATGCAACCCCTATTTTGTTCCAACTCTATCTATGTATATAAGTGGTGTGGTGTGGTATGTGTGTATGTGTGTGTGTGTGTGTGTGAATGTGTGTGTGAGTGTGGCTATGGCATGTGTGTGCATATGATACATGTATATCTGTTTAGATGATGTGAGTGTGTGTTTGAGTGTATAAGACATGCATGTTTGAGTGTATGGTGTATGCTTGTGTGTTTGTGTGACTATATATATGTGTGTGTGTGTGTGTGTGTTTAAGTGTGTGAGTGTGGATATGTTTGTATCATAGCATGCAGGTGGGGAATCTGTTCTTGATTCAGACAGGCTCTATTGGTTTGTAGTTGTGTGCATGAAGCTGGCTGGCTTTTGAGCTTCCAGAGATCCCTCTGTGTCTCCCTCCCATCTTGCTGCAGCAGTCTGGGATTACAGACCCTTACTGTGGAGTCAGGCATTAATTAAAGGTGTTTGGGGAGTAGAACTTAAGTCCTTGTGCTTATGCACCAAATGGATTACCCACTGAGCCATCACCTAGCCTTGTTTCTACTTTTATATAATTCTTTTACAATGCTGATTTGCTATTCAGTTGTACTAATCTACAAAGAGCACCATAAACAAAAGAGAACTGAGTTAGCTATTACATATTGATCGCTACATAGGATTTATTGTGTATAGTTTTTAAGGTTCTTCCTCCATGCACATGATTTAAATTCACACTGAGTATATTGAGTTATGTGAGATGGAGTTTGGGGGGTAAGGCACTGATATTGTGCTTACGTGTGGAGTTGGTACATCATTGCCATTTGAGCTATGTATATTTGTAGAGAGCTTACACAAAGATGGAGTTAAGAGTTAAGCCATGTTTCTCGCTCTTGTCATTATATGTGGCAAAATTGCCAGCAGCAAAGAGAAGATTTTTCATCATTCATGGTGTGCTTTTAAATTCCATTCAGCTGGGTGATTAAGGGCCAGCTTCATGCCTCTTTTAGGCTCTGACGTTCAGCCCTGCTGTTTGTCTTTATCTTGGCATGTTCGCAAAAAGATTCTGATGATGCTTAAAGGAGAATACAGCTCTCTCTGTTTTTCTTAGAATAAAAATGAATGTACTTAGTAGTTTCTAAAAAACTGTTTTACATTAACCGACTTCCATTATTACTCATTAAAATATCTCTGCACTGCTGTTAAATACTGAAGCATTGGGGATATAAACACCACTTTTAAGGATTTTATGTATGTCTTTAAAAAAGGCAACCAAGATCCCTAGGGTCAAGCTTCCTAGATCTTCTAAACTACTTGCTAAATTATTTTGTGATCCTAGTAGGTAATGAATACAATATAGAGAAGATGCTTCATGGCACCAGGGATATGAGTGGAACCAGCTCATGAGGTCCACCCTGGAACCACCATGGTGACTTGAGATCAATGATTACTGACTGTCGGGTGCTTTGCTCACTATACTGAATTACAGAAGAATGTATTAGAGACCTCAGGTATGGGACAGGTTTCCTCTATTTCTTTTTGCCAGCTGATTGCATCTTGAGTTGGGAAACCATATTTTCAATGGAGACAAAAACTTCCTCCTCTTTCTCCTCTTCCTCCTCTTCTTCCTCTTCTTCCTCTTCTTCCTCTTCCTCTTCCTCCTCCTCCTCTTTCTCCTCCTCTTCCTCCTCCTCTTCCTCCTTCTCTTCCTCCTCCTTCTCTTCTTTTTAAACAGTGAAGTACCAGGGAAGAGAAAACCACTAAACACTGGAAGCAAGGTGGGGGGGTGGTGGGAAGAGCACCCTCATCATAAAAGAAACCTTCACAAATACCTTGCTTCTCTGGAGGATGGAACCATGGGACCATTCACTGTCTGACTTCCACGGGTCCTTCTGCTCCACCCAAGGAAGCAGGCAAGGTTGATATAGGGCTGCTACTAAGTTGTTAAAGGGCATATGTAATGTGCTGAGATGACAGGATTAAGCTCATTTCAAAGCTTGATGATCTTTTTTTAAACAAAGACAATTATTTCATAATTCAAATATTCAAATATCATATAATATTCAAAACTGTTCAGCTTAGGACTGGACAGCAAATCTGGGCACAGCTAGGTGACAGGATTCTGCCTGAACCTGGAGGGCTGTTTTTGGTTGACACATCAAGGAAGAGAAAACAGAAAAGCTAGGTACAAGATGGAAAAGGTCACTTTATTCCAAACATTTGGACATCAAACGTCCCCAGAGGAAGGTGCTTTTCAGAACACGACCTAAACTGTGTGTTGTAGGGTTTTATTTTTAGTTTTCATTTTTTTTTTTTTGCGTGTGTGTATGTTGGGGTTTTTGTATTGTTTTGTTTGGGTTTTTTTGTTTGTATAATTGTTTTTGCAGAAACTGAGGTCTTCAAAAAGATCTAATGGTTTTCTATCTGAAGACTTCCTACTTTGTAGACAAAAGATTTTCTTTGTAAATTGATCCTCAGAGTTTCTCATTTGAGGTGTGAAAGAAACAAATGGTATCGTTTTCCTCCTAAATATTTCTGTTTGACTGTTTTGCTAGTTTTCCTCTTTTCCCTCAAGATATAATAAAGTCCCATAACCTTATTGGCCCTTTAACTGATACTTTCTCATGGCTGAGAATGAATTCTTGGAAACAGCCATTTGGGGGACCCAGAAATGTCACAGTATTCTTCTCTGCCAACTGCAATTATTTTCTCTGTTGATTTTTTCATCTTGGTGATCTATTTATCTAATGCCAAGCTATCTTGTCAGGACACCCTGTACTGAGTTCAGTGGCCATGTGTCCCCCACACTCAAAGCTGGCTGGCTTCCTCTTTCCTTGCCTGAAGCCAGGCTTCATGCTGATCACCCTACTGGTTCTTCTAGGAAAAGCTTCCAAGCCTGCCAGTTCCTGAGCCTGCTAGTTTCAGGAGGCCCACTCTACTACTTTTCTAAGGAGAGAGTCATCCTATTGATCATGGGCAGAAAGTAAGAGAATGTCTGCTTGTGAATGCCCGTGAGAATAGAAAAAGAGGGCACTTTCTTGTTGAAATGAAACAGAATTCATGAGGAGCAGGCAGTGCTTACTCTTGCTTGGCACTGTGCATAAGAAAGAGCCCGGTATCTCAGTGTAGGCAGGGATGAGTTCCAGTTAGTTTAGGTGTTGTATGTGAGTGGGTGTGCCAGGCAGAAAGAATCTAAAAGCATGGGGAGAGCTAAGAGTATTCATAGAGGCGAATTAATCAGTACTATGAGGCAGTGGGAAGGCAAGAGTAAACTTACCTTTAGTCTCTTTCCTTCTGAATAGCAGTAAATGTGCAGGCTGTCAATAAGTCTTTAATTCTTCATGGCCAAGAGACGAAGCAGCTTCCTGCTACTTCAAGAACAGGGTGATTGACCTCAAGGGCAGGTTTTTGTTACTTGGCAGGCATTGGGAGGACATGCTGGTCACAGGAACCGGAGCTTTCCCTTGCTCAGCCACTAGGGCTGGTTTCCCATTTTCATACTAAATTGTCTTCTTACCACTTTACCTGCAATTTACTGCATGGGTTCAAGCATCTGTTCCCTCAATGTCCTGACAGGACAGTTCAAAGTGCACTGTGATTTTAACCTTAAGTTAATTTCAAGAAGAGAATTACAAGCATTCAGCTGTCTGTCTCTATTTGTCTATACCTTGCAATATGGTGTAGACACAATAGAACACTGCCAGGGTTACCTTTGAACAGCTATGGCACTGTGGTGTCTGTGAAACTTCTTCCAGGGTCCACCTCTGCATGTTGGAAGTCCCACACCCTCACCTTACAGCTTAAGACCAGCAGCAATTCTGCCTTAGCTACAGCAAGTCGCTAGGAGACAGGGAGGTTTTGGGGCATATTTTCATACATTTCACTACCTGCAGGAAAGAAATAATTTTCCTCTCCAGTGTTTCTAAGCTTGATTTCCTGGTAATGAGGATGAAGTGCATCTGTGTATGTGTGCCTGTGGGAGTATTTGTGCCTCAGGACCCATAATAGCTAGCAGGGCTAGTGGTTGTTTGAGTTTGGATGGTGGGAGAATGGGGCTGATACATTGAATGCTTTGCCAGGAGCATCTAATGATTGTCAGCAAAACAAAGATTGTGCAGGGAATTAGAGCCCATCCTTGCACTGTCTGAAGCTCCTATTGTTGGTGTAACTTTAACTAGCCAGCCAAACCCCTCCAACCCCCCAGGACTAGTCTCATGATTCTACCATAACAAGAGGAAGGGCGAAGGAAGCTGGCCACTAAAGAATGCTACGGAGGGCTTTTGCATTCTGTAGGTAACTTCTAGGGGAAGATGAGGGGACAATGTCATGGTTCTTCCAGCAGACACTACATCCAACCAGCTGCATACAATAAAGAAATGATGCCTCAAATTCCTCATACAGAAGGAGGGTAAGACAAAAGAGTCTTCAGCTGAGGCATCAGCTTAGAAGAAGTGATGCATCTGAGGACTGTGACTTGGGAGTCTTGCATGGGTCTTTGCGTGTAATAACAGTTGAACAAGGAAGACTGTATTACTTATTCTGACCACTGCGCTGTGAGTTTAACCAGACTCCCTCACAAAACTGCCTTCAACACAAGCATGTTTTATCCATGGTCTGGGTGGGGAACCAAACTACTTTAAGACAGATGGAAGCAACCATGTCTTTAGTAATTGTACAATTTAAGGACATGCTGTCTGGATTCTAGGAAGGAAGGAAGTCCTTCCCTGAGGAGTACAGCTAATACATATGATATTTACTATGTCATACATGCATAACTGCAGGGCACCTTTGCCCTGCTTCTTATTACGTCTGTCCCCAGCCTTAACTGGCTGTCACTCTGCTCTCTGACCAGCTTGTGGTTTCCCACTGCTTTGTCCGTGCTCATGTCCTTTCCTCGGACTTTGCAGATGTCCACCCTGTGCTCCCTACCCCCGGCTTAGGTTTTTCACTCCTCCCCTTGTAGATAATCACCAAGGTGATCCTGTTAACCCCGAGTCTTTACCGCCTAGTTGCCATTGATCACACCTTTTCTTTGCAAATTTGTATCTGAGAGTGGCTTCATCATAGTACTTGTGGGAAAGATCTCTTAGATTCTTTTATTGCCCCTAAAATTATGTTATATGACCTGTATGCATTGCTGCATAGTAGAATTAGCTTATGTTTAATTTGCCCATGAGTGAGTAAAGAAAGCATGATATGGAAGAGAAAATCATCATATTAAACACACTCATCTAGACTTGGAAAATGGCACATTTTCTCACCTCCTTTCTTGTGTGGATCCTCAATTATACACATGTACCACACACAACCATACACACACATGCACAAGCACATATATGTGACACATATGCACACATATGCACTCACATACATGTACACTGGTTGTATGAGAAACTAAACTGAAGTCTACTTGATTTTTTCCAGCCTTCTGAATGAGGCTTTTTGTCTGCACCACCACATTGTATTGAGTCCTCATGCTGCCTCAGACTCCAATAATCTAGGATTGTTTTTCCAGTCTCCTTTTTACTTATAGGCTCTTTTGGAAAGCTCTGGATTAGTGGCTCTCAACCTGTAGGTCATGATCCCTTTTGGTGTTTAATTGCCCTTTTACATGGGTCATCTAAGACCATCTGCATACCGTATATTTATGTTATGATTCACAACAATAACAAAATGACAGTTATGAAGTTGCAACAAAGATAATTTCATCATTGGGAGGCAAGATAACTTGAGGAACTGTACTAAAGGGGTACATTAGGAAGGTTGGAAACACTGTTCTAGATAAATATCCTGGATTCTTCTTAATTATGTGTATGTTTCCCATGATGGAGTAGAGGACACGTGTCTCTCTGGCTCACTATGGTGACTCTAACTCTCAACAACATCAATAGAGGCCTGGTGTGTTTCTCTGCTGAGTTACAATTTTTCAAATTTATGCATTTAACAGAAACCCCTTGGTACAATTACATTTCAGGTAGGTGATGGGAATTGGAGAGCACCTCCTATAGGAAGAAGAGAAAGAAGTTTGTGGGTGTGTACTAAAATTCCCAGTGATGATGTGAGCTATGACGTGAGCCACAAGAGTGATGACCAAAACTCCTCCCACTCCACCTTTATACTCCGTGCATGAACATGAGCTTCCGTATGTGTCCCTGGTCTGTGCAAGCCAGTTCTCACTACCAGTGCCTTTTATTCCTGTAAGAAGGAAGCAAGGCTGCCTTTTACAACTTACTTATGCATGTAAACATTCATGGAATTTTGTCATTCTTACCGAAACCCAATATTTGATTTCAGAGTTGATCCCTGGAGCCCTTGTTACTTTTTTATTTCTTCTTATTTGATTATTATTTCTTTTTTAATTTCTGGCATTGAAGTGTGCTCCAGTATCACTTTGCATTTTGCTGAGCCCTACCTAGCCTGTACAGGGTCTGCATCCCTGCTATTGGAGAACATCATTTTGGAGTCAAGTCCCGGGTGCTGTTGTGTCTGTCAGTACATCCTGACTCCTGCTTTGTGGCATTCACAGTGTAAACTGTGAAGTAAATATGTGTGTAGACTATACTGATAATGAGCACACAGGTCTGTCTGTCTGTCTGTCTATCTATCTATAAATTATTTTTACTATCAATTGTTTATTTATTATCTGCCTACTTATCTATCACCTAAATCTCTCTCTCTCTCTCTCTCTCTCTCTCTCTCTCTCTCTCTCTCTTTCTCATGTATCTATGTATTTTTATTTACCAATAATCTACCAGTGTTCTGTTGAGATATCTGCTATGCACAGATCTCTAACTCTATCATCTGTATTTATCATATACATCACCTATCATCTGTCTTTATATCTATCCCCTTATCTGTTAGCCATATATTAATTCTCTGAGCCACAAGCCTGGGTTCACACTTATTTGCTGCTCTCTGTTGCCTTTCACTTGATCATGTGTGCCTCCTCTACCTGACAGAAACTTGGCTTCCATTATTTCCAGTTCATTCATTCACTTACTTAAGTTTTACTACTGTTTGCCAAATACAGTCTTGCATTTTTTTTTTACTAATGGGGAAATGTTTGAATAAAAGCATGGGCTAAGGAATTGTGTAAACATTCTAGAGTGAGCTTATACAGACTAAGGTAGATGAGGTTACAGCACAGTCCTTGAGACCAATACAGTGTGGTGTGTCTGTGACCAAATCCAAATGTGTATTTTCTGAATTGCTAATCTATACCTGAGATAAACAATATACTGACCATACTATATGGCTATATATAGTTCTGTATTTTCCTTTTTACTCTTATAGTTCCTGGTCAACATGACATTTGACAAACTGATTTAGGTCAGCCCTTTTGGCCCCATTCCTTCAATGGGGTTTTCCTAGACACTTGTACTATATTTAGACTCTCTGCCTGGTCCGTGTCCTACCTGGCATCTCCAACTTTTTGTGTTTATTTGTTTTTATTTTCATGTGGCAAAGGTTACTGTTTGTAATGTATAGGACCATAGATTCTGGCACAATATTGCTCAGCATACATTTTATTGCCTAAGACTCTTCTGTTTTATCCTTCAAATCCCACAAACAGCTGGAGACATAGCTCAATTGTAATGTGGTTGCCTAGCAATCACAAGGCAACACACAGACATACACACACATACACTTACACACACATATTCAAACATACAGACATACTCACAAATGTACATACACACATACAAACACATACATACATATACACACATAAAGACACATAAACACACACACAGACACACACACACACACACACACACATATATATATATACATACACAATTTTTAAGAAAGTTTGCTTGTAAAAATGTGGTATATCTACACAATGGAGTACTATTCAGCCATTAGAAACAATGAATTCATGAAATTCTTAGGCAAATGGATGGAGCTAGAGAACATCACACTAAGTGAGGTAACCCAGACTCAAAAGGTGAATCATGGTATGCACTCACTAATAAGTGGATATTAACCTAGAAAACTGGAATACCCAAAACATAATCCACACATCAAATGAGGTACAAGAAGAAAGGAGGAGTGGCCCCTTGTTCTGGAAAGACTCAGTGAAGCAGTATAGAGCAAAATCAGAACAGGGAAGTGGGAAGGGGTGGGTGGGAGGACAGGGGGAGAGAAGGGGGCTTAATGGACTTTCGGGGAGTGGGGGGCTAGAAAAGGGGAAATCATTTGAAATGTTAATAAAAATATATCGCATAAAAAAAGTAAAAAAAAAAAGAAAAAAAAGAAAGTTTGCTTGTTTCTTAGTTCTACAATTTGTCTTTTCAAAAAAAAAGTTGCATACATGGCATATGCACATATAACCATTTGAATCTGATATTTTTCACTTTCTATGAAAAGTTTCAACAATAGCTTAAAATATTTCATTGTCCATATGTGTCATAGTCTACTTATCCATATAACTGGAAGACATGTTTTCTTTGAAATATGGTCTTACTATATACCCTGGGCTAGCCTAGAATTTGCTATGTAGACCAGGCTAGACTCCAACTTACAGAGATCAGCCTGCTTCTCCCTCCATATTCTGGGACTACAGGTATTCATTTCTACCCTAATCCTCAAGGATATATTAATTGCTTCTAGTTTTATGAACCTGCAAATACAGACGCTAATAAGTCCTATAGAGTCCCCTCCCCTGAAAAAACAATAGCACTGGGGTAGAAATCTAGAAAGATTTCTAAGCCCCACATATGTCAAGAGAAATAACTTTACAAGTAGAAATAAAACTGCCTTGAATTGGCCGTATTACATAGAATTACAGCTAGCAAAGAAGGATAGTTAATTAGTTTTGTTATTATTTCTTTTTACCATAACAGAGTGAGTGAGAACGTGTTGTCAGCAGTGCAGGAACTCAGCCAGAGAAGGTCTCTTCCCTGCTTGAGTCTCTACCTGGGACTCAGGCATCCTTGACTTGACTGCATAAAAGAATTTCAAGAGAAGGCAGTTTGAGACTCACTTGGAATCTATGAAAAGGCAATGTAGAAGACTGGAGAGGTGGCTCAGTGGTTCAGAACACTAATTATGCAACATTAAGGACCAGGGTTTAGATCCCAGCACTCACGGCAAGAAACCAGGTGTCTGGTGCACACCTGTATCCTCAGCTCTGTGGTACAGAGACACAGGAGGATTATTGGAGCTTGCTTGTCTCTGGCCTAGGTGAGAAATCTGCAGTCCCAGGTTGAAGGTGAAACCCCCCTTCTCAAAGAAAGAGGCCACGAATGACAGAGGAGGAAGTGTACACATAGCATCCACCTTCACATTCAATCGTGAATACGAGTACACACAGACACATACATGCACACACAAATAAATAATAAAGACACAAGTCTTTAAAAACAAAGGCATTCTAAACATAGGTTTAAGGCACAGGATTTAACAGAGAGACACTGAAGGAATTAGGGCTGCCCAAGAGCAGTTCTCAGAAGTGAGTGACACTCCCTTGTCTACACAATGGTCCTACAGAAGCCTTGCTGGCTTCTGAAGTTTTATCTCCAGTGGGTTGCTAGGGAATTTAGATGAAACCCCATGCTCATTCCTGAGGTGTGCCTGACAGAAGGGATTACTCTCAGGAAGGTAAAACACCCCATTTTTTAATAGGATTATTTGGCTCTCTGGAATCTACCTTCTTAAGTCCTTTGTATATCTTGGATATTAACCCTCTATTGGATGTAGGGTTGATAAAGATCTTTTCCCAATTTGTTGGTTGCCGTTTTGTCTGATTGACAGTGTCCCTTGCCTCACAGAAACTCTGTAATTTTATGAGATCCCATTTGTCAATTCTTGATCTTAGAACATAAGCTATTGGTGTTCTGTTCAGGAAAATTTCCCCTGTACCCAAGTGCTCAAGGCTCTTTCCCAGTTTCTTTTCTATTAGTTTCAGTGTGTCTGGTTTTAGGTGGAGGTCCTTGATCCACTTGAACTTGAGCTTAGTACAAGGAGATAAGAATGGATCAAAAAATCAAGTGACCATAGGTGTGTGGGTTCATTTCTGGGTCTTCAATTCTATTCCATTGATCAACCTGCCTGTCACTGTACCAATACCAGAGCTAAAAAAAAAACAAACAAACAAACAAAAAAAAAAAAAAACTCACCTGAGGAATATTGAATGTCTGAGAAGCACCTAAAGAAATGTTCAACATTCTTTGAGCATTTTTTTTGCAACATGAGGAAAATGCAAATCAAAACAACCCTGAGATTTTAAGTCACACCAGTCAGAATGGCTAAGATCAAAAACTCAGGAGACAGCAGGTGCTGGCAAGGATGTGAAGAAAGAGGAGCATTCCTCCACTGCTGGTAGGGTTGCTAGCTGATATTTCCACTCTGGAAATCAGTCTGGCGTTTCCTCAGAAAACTGGGCATGATACTAATGGAGGACCCCATTATACCACTCCTGGGCATATACCCAGAGGATTCTCCAGCATGTAATAAGGACACATGCTCCGCTATGTTCATAGCAGCCCTATTTATACTAGCCAGAAGCTGGAAAGAACCCAAATGTCCTCAACAGAGGAATGGATACAGAAAATGTGGTATATTTATACTATGGAATACTACTCAGCTATTAAAAACAATGAATTCATGAAATTCTTAGGCAAGTGGGTGGAACTGGAGAATGTCATACTGAGTGAGGTGACCCAATCACAAAAGAACACACATGGTATGCACTCACTGATATGCAGATATTAGCCCAGAAGCTTGGAATACCCAAGAAACAATTCACATATTAAATGATGCCCAAGAAGAAGGAAGGAGTGGCTCCTGGTCCTAGAAAGGCTCAATGCAGCAGTGTAGAGGATACCATGACAGAGAAGTGGGAAGGGGTGGATGGGGGAACAGGGGGAAGGGAGATGGCTTATGGGACTTTCAGGGAGGGGGGATCCAGGAAAGGGGAAATCATTTGAAATGTACATAAAGAATATATCTAATAAAAAAAGGAAGGTAAAACACTAAGTCAGAGGGATGCAGGGAGATGAATCTTCTTTACTGTAAACAACAATGAATTGTTTTATCTGTGAGATTCATAGAGAACACATGGGCAGAGGCTGAGGCCATTCTAAAGCAGTTCACACTTAGATCGTTAAGGCTCACTCCTCTTTCGACAGTTTTATTTGAAAAAATACTGCGTAAATATTATCTTCTTGTTGGTGACTTTTGTAGCAAAAGTCATTGAACTAGCATCCTTCTTCTCAGCCAATGAAAAAGCATCCTCCCGACTCTGGGGGAGGGACTCCTCTTCCTCTTCGTATCCCCATCATGTCCGCATTTTTACTCTCTCTTTTTATTCATCACAATTCCCTTCTACGTTCTTTCTAAGTTCTTATGATGTGAGGACCATTTGAGTATTTTTTAAAAGACACAGACTCTCTTCCCTGAAGGAAAGTTTCAGAAAGTAAGCATAACGCAAGATACTAAGATGATACAGGGGTAGTGGGGATTATCAAGGATAGTGCTCTGCAAATGAGGTGCAGGGGTCTGAAGAAGTAGGGTAAGATCACCACTGCCTCAGAATCTAATATATCCTATTTAAGAATGGAATAGGTCAATGAATGCGTCACGGGACTGCTGCCACAGTGCTTTAGAAATGTGTTATTTGGAGAGAACAGGGACAGCTATCCTCGAACTGATCTCTGCCTCCAGAGCTCCTTGCTGTCTAAGGAGGGATGAACCAGGATACCTTGAGCACTCCTCGAGGACCTTTTCTTTGCCATCTTTGACACAATGAAGCTTCTGAGAATGAAGCAACAGAGAGACGAGTAAAAAGGATCACGCAATACAGGGAGCTCTCAGTGGCTATCTAAGCCAGACTGAAACGAAACTTAAACATTTTCAGACCATCAAACAGTTCAGTTGGATTTCAAGTACTCTTTGTCCTTAGGAATGGAAGATAATAAGAATCTTATCTTATTAGTTATTAGTTAGTGTTTCAAGCGCCACATAGATCATGTGGGGGCCAGACTGTAATATGCTATATGGCTTTCAGGAAGGGGATATTTTCCTATACAATTTCGATTCATGGTTCAATAATTTTATCATCGGGTTGGAGGCCATGGTTTCGGTCCTTTTTGCTGGTAGCATCACATCTTCTTCTGTGGAGATACATTATTTACCTGCCATAGTTTCCTAAACCATCTAAGTTTCCTAAAACGGCCTAAGACAGGCTGTCCCAAAACTAAATGCTTAAAAAATCCCTCAGGGAATTCTGGTTAATGGAGTCCCTTCAGAATGCCCCACTAAGGCCTTGGGTACATGGACTCCTAGCTACCATGTAACATTGGTTCCCAGGAGATGGCACTTCTTAGGAAGGCTCAGCTGGGTAGGACCAAAGTTTCTCTGGCCTTGACCTTGGAGCTGCCAGCAGCTGGTGTCCAGGCCCTGCCGTGCGGGCTGTGCCTGTGGCTGTGTGGACAGTGCTGTGATTCCTGTTGGCCTCCCAGATCTGCCCAGCTGACGACATCACCACTTGCCTGCTTTCCTTTACTTATGCAGCTGCTTATTGCTAGCTTCTGGACATAGTTCAGATTGATAGCTTCTGGGGAAGGGAATGGTTTAGGACAGAGTCTTTGGAAAGTCATGTCTTCTCACAGTTATAAGGAAAAATACTCAGGACCAATTTCAGACGGCTTTGGGTTGTTTGGCTACAATGTAAAATCAGGGCAAGAGTACAGAAGTCTGTCCAGCGCACTCTCCTTGTCCCATAGCTTCAGGTTCTTTGACAAGGTCACTTGCTCTGAGATTCCCCACCCCTGT
Source organism: Apodemus sylvaticus (assembly GCF_947179515.1). Classification (NCBI taxonomy): domain Eukaryota; kingdom Metazoa; phylum Chordata; class Mammalia; order Rodentia; family Muridae; genus Apodemus; species Apodemus sylvaticus. The sequence goes on from NC_067489.1 coordinate 26,651,976, forward strand.
GGAGGAGAGAGCTGGCGAGTGGGCTTATTTACCTCAGACTTGCTCCCTCCTTTCAGCTTATCAACAGTCATCCAGAAGAATTTGCACGGATTTCAATTTGTTGCTGTCCACCTAAGTTCACTTTGCTTTAAGCGCATCATGTCAGTCAGAGGACTGTTTTCTTGTCTAGATGAAAGGCCTGTGATGAATAACGTTTGAATAGATTCTATACGAGATAAACACACACACACACACACACACACACACACACACACACACACACGTGCACAGACATACACATGCACAGATACATACATACATATGAATGCTTATTTTGTACAACCTACGTGCGTATGCATGCATCTGTTTATCTCATGCATTACATATGTATGTATATATGTTTGTATATATACATTTGGCTCCCTGTTCTTGCCTATGACCCCTGACCACATTAGATAGTGTTGTTCTCAAAGCAACCAAGGATAATATCAGAGAAGGAAAGAAGAGGTAGATATGAGGAAGTATTGTTTTTCATAGTAAAACAGGCAACAACAGCCTAACAGGAGGACCTGCTGAGGGAATTGTAATGTAATGAATATTTAAAATACTTTAATGAGTAAGTATCCTTAAGCTCATTTAAGAAAAAGAATTAAAAAAAAAATGATTAGAGAAAAGCCTAGGTTTATTCAGATATAGGTCAGAGTTTGGGTCCCGAGTAAACCCAGTGTCTTAATTGGTAGATGAATCACCTGCTAAGTGATGAGATTCATTTGTGGAGATGAAATGGGTTCCCTGAAGGCTGTCACAGTAGCAGAGGTGTGGACCCGACTTGCAGTTTAGCGCGTTGATCTGCTTTGCAGCAGCGCCACCTGTCGGTGAGGAGTAGCAGGGGAGGATCAATGCAAATTGCAGATTTCCGGGTTTGACCAGTATTGTTCCTCACTGTAGAAACTCAGTGGACAAGGATGGTCATTTCGAACCGGGCGTGGCATACTCCCCAGGTCGAGCTGAGGGAGAGGTTGTTGGCTCTGAGAATGAACTCACATAAACGAAAGGACAATGAGAGGATCTTCAGGCTACATGAAGTGATGTTTGTGGCTTTCAAGTTCCATGTTACTAACAAATACTAACAAAGATTTCCACCCGCTTGAAGCCCTCTCAGCAGGACCCCCTAAAAGTCATGAGCTCCAAGAATCACTGAGGGAGCTAACTGTGTTCTGCAAGCGCTTCCTAGCACAGAGGTCTGATGGTAGGTGCCTTTGACACTCTGAAATACTTTCTATCTCCATGTTATAGGTTAAGTGACACCAGCTAAACAGATGATTTTCCATGAATATCTGTAAGGCAATTGGAATGTAACTGATTTACAGAATAATAATAAATAAATAATAATACAAGAATGGGCGTGGATGTTTTCTTAAAGTCCAGTCACTTGCATTTATTTCCTTATTTGATAATTGAAAAGGGGGAAAAAAAGCAGATATTAGTGAAATTAGTGTCCAGGTTTTCTTTTGGAAATTATTCAATTATTCTGCAGTTGTTGTTGACCAACTTGCCTCAATTTTAAAATAAAGTGGAAGGAATATGGATGGGTAATTTTGGATTTCCAGTTAGTTCTCCGTGAGGGTGGTTGCTGAGGATCAGAGAGATTGTTTCTCTGTCTTTTATTATGTATTCTCTCACCTCAAGGAGAAACTGGTTGACTATCAGTATGGAAATGATCATGATCAGCAAGTTATTGGTGTGTATCTAAGCACCCTCAAGAACCCAACAGTAGCTACTCCTCTGTTATCAAAACTCCTTCATTGAGGTCATTTCCTACTTAGGAATCCAAGTCACGTAGACAGACATGACAGAGGTCAAGTCATTTCTTATTGTGTAGACAGAAAACAATGAAATGGATGCAGTAAAGGCCATTACACCATGGTGTCAACCAGGAAAAGGGGTTTAAAAGTGCTCATCTCTAACAACTGTTTTGTTATTAATACACAGAGTATCTTCACTACCTGTCCCTAAGAACCCATTCTAGACTCAAGTGTGCTTGAACATGTGTACCATGAGCAAAGCATTACTAATCAGAAGATGAGTCCCCTTCATACTGAACATCCATACAGCCCAGGCTCCATCAGAATGCTTGCTGTGGCTTGCCGGCATCAACTGTCTGTGTCAAAAGAATAAGTGTCAGTGAAAGACAAATATTAAGTAGAGATAAATCACACACACACACACACACACACACACACACGCACGACTCACAAAAAACATGCGTATTTTATCATATATTTGAAAATTTAAAACACAGCTAAAAATGAATCATTATTAGAGTAATGTATGAAGTAGGCTGTGAATTTTGGAAGGAAGTTTTATGTGTACAGAGAAAATGTATGCACATTGAAATTAATAACAAGGGATCCTGTGCTGCAGCACCCAGAGCTGATCCTGTGACACAGCCCTCAATACCCAAATACAACCAGGAGAAAGCAGGTCTCCCAGGATTGCTGACAAGCCTATAATCACAGGTAAGACTGCCACTTCAGCTCAGAGGGACATGCACAGAGCTCTTAGGACAGAGGAACTGAGGAGCAGCCTGGGACAGAATCCTTCTGGTTTCTGTTGACACCCCTGAGTTGACCCTGTACCGCAGCTCTCCATACCCAAATTCCTCCAGGAGAGAACAAGTCTCCCAGGAGTACTGACACACAGGCGTGCAGAAGGGACAAGCCACACTCAGAGACAGCAAGACCAGCTAACATCAGAGATAAACAGATGGTGGGAAGCAAGGGCAAGAACATAAGCAACAGAAAACAAGTTTACTTGGCATCATCAGAACCCAGTTCTCCGACCACAATGAGCCTTGGATACCCCAACACATCAGAAAAGCAAGACTGATTTAAAATCATATCTCATGATGAGAATAGAGGACTTTAAGAAGTAAATAAATAACGCCCTTAAAGAAATACAGGAAAACACAAGTAAATAGGCAGAAGCCCTTAAAGAGGAAACATAAAAATCCTTAAAGAATTACAGGAAAATGCAGCCAAACAGGTAAAGGAATTGAACAAAACCATCCAGGATCTAAAATTCGAAATAGGAACAATAAAGAAATCACAAAGGAAGACAACTCTGGAGATAGAAATCATAGGAGAGAGATCAGGAGTCATAGATGCAAGCATCACCAACAGTATACAAGAGGTAGAGGAGAGAATCTCAGGTACAGAAAATACCATAGAAAATATTGACACAACAGTCAAAGAAAATGCAAAATACAAAAAGCTCCTAACCCAAATCATCCAGGAAATCCAGGACACAATGAGAAGACCAAACTTAAGGATTATAGTCATAGAAGAGAGTGCAGATTCCCAACTTAAAGGGCCAGTAAATATCTTCAACAAAATTATAGAAGAAAACTTCCCTAACCTGATGAAATAGATGCCTATAAACATACAAGAGGTGAGCAGCACTCCAAATATATTGGACCAAAAAAGAAATTCCTCCCATCACATAATAGTCAAAGCATCAAATGCACAAAACAAAGAAAGAATATTAAAAGCAGTAAGGAAAAAAGGTCAAGTAACATATAAAGGCAGACTTATCAGAATTACACTAGACATCTGACCAAAGACTATAAAACCTAGAAGATGTTATACAGATACTAAGAGAACACAAATACTAGCCCAGGTTATTATACCCAGTAAAACTCTCAATTAACATAGATGGAGACACCAAGCTATTCCATGACAAAACCAAATTTACACAATATCTTTCCACAAATCTAGGCCTTCAAAGGTTAATAGATGGAAAATACCAACACAAGAAGGGAAACTGTACCCTAGAAAAAGCCAGAAAATAATCTTTCAACAAATCCAAAAGAAGATAGACACACAAACATAAAAATAACAGGAAGCAACAATCACTATTCCTTAATATCTCTTAACATCAATGTACTCATTTCCCCACTAAAAAAAGACATAGACTAACAGATTGATTATTTAAACAGGACCCAGCATTTTGCTGCACACAGGAAATGCACCTCAGTATCAAAGATGGATACTACCTCAGAGTAAAGAGCTGGAAAACAATTTTCCAAGCAAATGGTCCCAAGAAACAAGCTGGAGTAGCCAGCCATTCTAATATGGAATAAAATTAATGTTCAACCAAAAGTTATCAAAAAGGATAAGGAAGGACACTTAATGCTCATCAAAGGAAAAATCTACCAAAATGAACTCTCACTCTGAACATTTATGCTCCAAATGCAAAGGCACCCACATTCATAAAAGAAACTTTACTAAAGCTAAAAGTACACATCACATCCCACACAATAATAACTGGAAACTTCAACATTCCCCTCTCATCAATGAACAGATCATGGAAACACAAACTAAACTGAGACACAGTGAAACTAACAGAAGTTATGGACCAAATGGACATAACAGATATCTATAGAACATTTCATCTTAAAACAAGAGAATATACCTTCTTCGAAGCACCTCATGGTTCCTTCCCCAAAATAGACCATATAATCAGTCACCAAACAGGTCTCAACAGATACAAGAAGACTGAAATAATCCAACGTATCCTATCAGATTACCACGGACTAAGGCTGGTCTTCAATAGCAATAAAAACAACAGAAAACCCACATACACATGGAAGCTGAACAACACCCTATTCAGTGATAAGTTGGTCAAGGAAGAAGTAAATTAAAGACTTTTTAGAATTTAATGGAAATGAAGGCACAACATACCCAAACTTACAACATACAATGAAAGCAGTGCTAAGAGGAAAACTCATAGCTCTGAGTGCCTCCAAAAAGAAACTGGAGAGAGCATACACTAGCAGCTTAAGAGCACACCTGAAAGCTCTAGAACTAAAAGAAGTAAATACACCCAAGAGGAGTAGATGGTGGGAAATAATCAAACTCTGGGCTGAAATCAACCAAGTGGAAACAAAAAGACCTATACAAAGAATCAACCAAACCAGGAGCTGTTTAAGAAAATCAACAAGATAGATAAACACTTAACCAGATTAACCAGAGGGCATAGAGATAGTATCTAAATTAACAAAATCAAAAATGAAAAAGGAGATATAACAACAGAAACTGAGGAAATTAGAAAAAAATCATCAGATTCTACTACAAAAGCCTATATTCAATAAAACTGGAAAATCTGTATGAAATGGACATTTTTCTAGACAGATACCAAATATCAAAGCTAAATCAGGATCATATAAATCATCTAAACAGTCCCATAACTCCTAAAGAAATTGAAGCAGTCATTAAAAGTCTCCCAACCAAAAAAAAGCCCAGGACCAGATGGGTTTAGGGCAGAGTTCTATCATACCTTCAAAGAAGACCTACTACTAATACTCTTCAAACTATTCCACAAAATAGAAACAGAAGGAACACTATCCAATTCATTCTATGAAGCACAGTTAGGCCTTGGTGATGGAATGATGTCTTAGTCAGGGTTTCTATTCCTGCACAAACATCATGACCAAGAAGCAAGTTTGGGTGGAAAGGGTTTATTCAGCTTACACTTTCCACATTGCTGTTGATTACCAAGGGAAATCAGGACTGGAACTCAAGCAGGTCAGGAAGCAGGAGCTAATGCAGAGGCCATGGAGTGATGTTACTTACTGGCTTGCTTCCCTGGTTTGCTCCGCTTGCTTTCCTATAGAACCCATACTACCAGCACAGAGGTGGTACCACGCACAAGAGGCCCTCCCCTGTTGATCACTAATTGAGAAAATGCCTTACAGCTGGATCTAATAGAGGCATTTCCTCACCTGAAGCCTCTTTCCTGTGTTGACTCCAGCTTGTGTCAAGTTGACACAAAATCAGCCAGCACAAACGGTTTCTGCCTAATCAAGAACTTGTCACAATTTCCTTTCATAAAGGACTTCATAAGAGATTTTTTTCTACTTCTATCATGTTTAAAGTTCCAAACAGATTTTAAAAACTGGTTGAGTGCATATTACTTTTAGCCTTAGAAGATACCATGTATATTTAAGAGGCATTTAACTATTGTAAATTATTTTGATGACTTAGGGAATGTAAATATTAAATTGTATATTTCAAAATATATTTTTTAGTATCTTTAAAAATACAAAACTTTAAAATGAAATTAACAACTGGAGGATAATAATTCCAATAATAGCACAGATCCAGAAAGGAGGCAGAAATCAACTGACAAGATGTTGGTCACTTTTACTGGTCAACACCATGACATGGCGGCTCATCTGTTTCATTGTTTTCTGTCTATATAATAAGAAGTGACTTGACTTCTGTCATGTATGTCTACATTCCTTGTGTTTTTAAGTAGGAAATGATCTCAATGAGTGAGTATTGATAACAGATGAGTGGCTAGTATTGGGTACTTGGGGATGCTTACTTATAATCCAATAACTTAGCACTTGGTAGGGCTAAGAAGTGAACACTGACAATCAAGACAAGCAAAGAGACTACTTGGGCTTTAAAGATGGATGTGATTGAAAGGATGATATCACTACCCTTTCTGTATTGTTAAGTTTAGTCTTCAGAGTTATTTCACTTTGATCTTTCAGCGCATTTTTCCAAAGTGGTTTTGTGCATTTAATTCAAGAAAGCCTGAGAATAAATCCTAAACTACGACAACAGCACAAGGCAGTTTTCAACTCTAACTTCTTCAAAGAGTTGAGGTAAGTGATCAACTATAGAGAAACAAAAGTGCATCGCATCTTTGATGAGTTGAAATGTACCGGGAAGTCCACTGAACATTGTTTTGAAAGGAGAAACCACAACTTGCACTATTTTCACAGACAACAGCACAATGTGTCTCTCCATAAACTATGCCAGACACTGTATTTCTGCATTTCTCACCTCTCTTCTACTCAGCAGATGTTTAGTGGATACTTCATGTAAGGAGAAACCTTGTTCTAAAGAAGCAGGAAGCAGCCTAAGGAAAGGAAGGGGCTTGATACCTAGCTTCAAAAATCTCTCAAAATGAGATTGATGATGTAGCTCTGTGGAAGTGTTGTCTAGAGTAGAAATGGGAGCTGAGTCCAAGCTGTAATACTGAAAAAAAAAAAAAAAAAAAAAGAAACCAAACAACAACCAAAGCCCATCTCAAAACAACAGTAAAACCAGTACATTTAGGTAGGTAAAATTACAGTGAAGATGCATACATAATGGGTACTGGAATAAACTTTGACTTTGGAAAATATACATGAATTTGAGCTTTGCGAAATATGAATTTGGACAGTAGGAAACAAAAGTCATTATTCTTTAGAATTCATCCTCAAATACCTGGCATGGACTCGGAGATATGGCTCAGCAAGTCGAGGTGTATTTTACTACAGAAGACCTGTATTTGGTGTTCCTTATCTACATCTGGTGGCTCACAACTTCCTGTAACGCTAACTCTGGGAGTTCTGGCTACTGAGGGCATCTGCACCCACACCCATGCATATAATTAAAAATAATACACAAGAAAATGTAAAACCTAAAATAATAGGTGCTTGTAGTTAGAATATATAATCTCCTGGGAGTGAAAAACAGATATGTTGAATAAAATTGTAAAAATACTACAATAGATAATATTTGAGTAGAGAATATTTGATGAGATAATTTAGATTTTGCTCTTAGAACAATGAGAAAAAAAGCCACCAAGAGCTTCAAGCCTAGATGTTAACCTGTGCTTAGGGAGTAAGGCCATGGAAGAGTTAAGATAGATAATATGTTTGAGAGAGAAATAGATCAGAATAAGTTATACCAACTTACATGTTAAAGTCTAAGATTAAATGAGAATAAAAATCTGAGGAAAACGGTGCTTAAAACAGAGAGATTTGAGGATGAATGCTGAGCAAGAGCCATGGAGGCTTGTGAGGTGGTGTGCCTTGAAGAAAGAAGAGCACAGAGACAGCAACTGCTTAAGATGTTTGAGAGCTATCTGGTAGGATATGGAGAATTCTTTAATGATTAACACACAAAATCTCAGTCACCGAACATCATACAAATCTACTTTTACTCAATCATGCTCTAATGAGGACTGGTAGAAGAGTAACCATCTCTGTTCAGCAGTCATTGAGGAAACCAGCTCCTTCCCTGGGTTCTACCATGTCATGATCTGTAGTTGCTATCCAAGTCCATGCGTATCTAGACAGGCATTATGAGAAGAGGATAACAGGGACCAGAGTATACCAAGGCTTTAGAACCCATTCCAGAAGGGAAACATACCAGTCTTTTCATTTGCTGTTTAGACACAGGTTTGGCTTATGTCCAACTTACTCTCAAAGGAGTCAGGCAACAGTATCAAGCAGCATGAGAGTAATGGCAACCACAGATATTAGAAAATCAGTATCTAGTTTCTGGTAGAATTTTAACTAGAGGATGCTGCAATACCCCCCTCAACCAAAGGAACTTGAAAAAAAAAATCTGATTACAAAAAAAAATGGGTTCAAGATGGTCATGCCTAGCTAATACTGAATGCAGAAGTCTGTCTAGGTTGAAATGTTCTGTGTGTCGCTGCAAATCTGAGTTGGGGCATGAAAGAGAAATCATGGATATGGAAATCACTGTTGGATAGGTGCTAGTAAAAGCAAGGTTGTGATGGAATGAAAACCAGAGACCCCTTAGATAGCATCTCTGCAGTACAGAGTCACAGAGTGTCCTCTGTGACAGCTTATACTCCTGCAGTTGTACCATAAAGGATTCCACTGTTTTACTACTGCAGGCTCCAACTGTTCTTTCTGTGAACTGTTCCAACTATTGTACCTGCTAACAGTAGTTGGTCCCTGTACTTGATTCTACATATGAGTAACTTACCCTATGTCCTTGAATTGCTACCTCTTCCTACCTTATACAAGCCTCAAGTTGGCTGTGTTTCATCCTTAACATAAATCTGTAGCTGGATGCTTCAGCAAAGACCATGCAAACAGTTCTATAGCCTTTATTTCTGGGGCTTTGTTTCCTCGATGCTGGGACCAAAGGTGTCACTGCACCAGTAATTATCCTCAAGGTGTCCACAGACTATAAGAAGCTCTTGTCACAAAGGACCGTGCAGTTAATGTTGTCATGCATCTCACTGCTAAGCATTTTGTTTACAAGTCAGTGTCTCCAGCACAGAGATACTGTACCCTTCTGGGCCTGGAATCACTGAATGTTTCTGTTTTGGGATTTCTGCCACTAGAGTCAGTACCACCGCATTAACAATTACAAAACTAACCAAAAGTACTTGTGATGGCTAATCTTGCCTGTCAACTTTACCACATCTGGAATGAAGTAAAACCCAAGCAGTTGAGCATGCCTGTGAAGGCTGCTTTGGTTTGGATCATTTGAGGCAGAAAGACCCACTCAAATCTAGATGATACTTTCTAGTGGCAGCCCACATAAAAAGGCAAGGAAGAAGGAAGCTATTGCTATATTCCCTCTTTCCCTCACTCTCACTGGAAGGTTCAGTTTTCCTATTGCTGAAGCATTCCTTTGTAGGTCTTAGAACCTACTTTACTGGTATTCCAATGGAGACTGAAGATCAGCTGAGGTATCTATCCTCATCAACACAGACATTGTTGAGCAACTAGATCATAGACTACAAGCCACTTTAATACACACACACACACATATACACACGTACACACACACACACATGCACATATATATATATATATGTTCACACACATTACATACCCATATATATCCACTTTAATATATATTTTGTATAATATATATAAACCACTGTAATATACAACATTATAGTATGTGTATATATATATATGTGTGTATAAATACAAACACTCACACACACACACACACACACACACTTTCATTTCATTAGTTCTGTTTCCCTAGAGAACCCTGACTAATTCAGTGTTTTTCCAGCAACGTTGTCACTCAGAAACGAGAGTGATACAAAGACTTCCCTGATACAGAACAGTCAAGGGAAGTCATCACAAAATTGGCTTATACAAAATGCTGAAAGGACTTCATAATCTTGGAACAAAGGGCTAGTCATATATTTAAATATACAGGTAAAAAATTTACTGGTAAAAATAATACAGAACTTCAGAATATATTAACACTATATTGGAGATGTGTGACCCATGTATAACTCTAGTACAAAGGTTAAAAGACAAAGATATTAAGTGGAACTAACTTATAGAATAAAGTATTTAGAAATGCTATAAAATTGCAGTTATAATATAGCATCCCTCATCTTTCTTATTAACGTTGGGAGGAACAAGAGCAATGGCGGAAACCATCTAGATACAAGGAGAGACACAAGGTGCTTCTTTTGGGGAACAATTTAAAAGTCCTCCATATAAGGAAGGAACTCATAAGTCCAGATCCCTAAGATGTACAATAAAGATTTTTAAATTTCATTTTAAAGGTTTATTTTATTCTAATTATGTGTGTGCATGGGTTTATGTACATGAACTCTGACTTCATGGAGTCCAGAGATATTTGATCCCCTGGAGCTGCAGTTACAGGCAGCTGTGAGCTGTCTCACTAGAGTGTTGGGAATCAAACTCAGATCCCCCACAAGGTCAACACCCACTCATAACCACTGAAGAATCCCTCCAGACAGATGATGGTAGTTTTATCATCCATGAAATTGTAAAGAAAGAGATTTCTGATATTTTTGCTACTCTTTTAGCCCAAACAGCAAAGGTTCCTGCAAGTTTGGGAAGCAAATGTGCAGGAACTGGAGGGAGGCACTTAAATGATATAGCTTCAAGCTTTCTGTAGGTTCGGTCATTCCCTGTGGCTTGGAACATCATCCCCAGCCTACATCTACGAATTACTTACTGTAATTTGAGTTTTGCTAGGAGAACAGATATGAGGACATTTCATCTGGCTAGAGAAAGTTCAGCTATATGAAGTGATATATACTTTACTCCCTCTCATCATTGTAAGCAGTCTTATAAGATGTATGTATTTCCAAACGTGCTTCAGACAATAAATACAGATTATACAAGTTTATTAATACATATAGATTATACTTGTTTATTAATCACACTAATATGACCCACAAGTAATTAGTTCCTGGTTGGTGAGATGACTGAGTGAGTAAATGTGCTTGCTTCCCTGAGATCCAAATGTTGGACAAACAGAACCAACCGACTTCCACAAAGTTTTCTCTGACCATCACATAAAATTGTCCCCTGTGTGCATATATGCACATGCATGGACACACACCTGCACCCATGTGCACAAAAATTAATTAATGTAAATATAAAAATAAAATAAATCAATGTTATATTACTTTCCTTCTCACAATGCAACTCCAGTCTAAAAATAATTGAAGTCCCCCAGCCTTCCTTTTCTCAACTGTACACTAGGGCAAGGCTATTTACATACCATTTGCTTTACAACTTAAAAACCATTGATTATAAAGCAAATGGTAGAACGCAGTAAATGATCTCTGGATGAATGCCAGTGGATACTGAGCAGTTAAGCCTCGAAGAGGATGAACACAAAGTGCAAATGTGAAAAGGAGTTGATAAGAAAACTTTGGAGAGAAAACAAAAATCAGCCTACATCATCTGATTTTTGGTTGACTCTTATCAGTTATGTGAGGAGGGCATCCTTGGGCACAAATGCTTAGAAGACAAGAATCTGTCCTCATTCTTTAAGTGATCATGATGATGCATGATTGCCAATCAGACTGTGGGGCAGGAAGAAGAAAGGCTAACAGGAAGTTTTGATTATGTATATAAACTGGTTTAAATGTTTTGCATTTAGTTTGTGTTTTACATGCCTTAAGTTCGTCTAGAGTGGTTTATAAAAAACTTATTCTGTGAGTATTATGGGCAGTGCCTTATTCAAGTGTGCAGATGGACAAAATTGTGTAGCTACTGTTCATCCCATTTACTTATAGATTGAAATGGGTAAAATGAAAGAACTAGTGTTAAATACTCAAAACTTCTAATTTTAAATCTATTAAGTTTCACGGAGAAGAGTCTTAAGTAGCAAAAGTGTTTTCTTTCTTAATTCATGGCGAAAACTACACTTGAGAAAAATATATGTATCCGAAGCAAGATAAATCAACATGCTTGCTCTTAAAGAATTAGTTGACTGCAGACTGTTTTACAAGCTATTCCTCTACTACTTTAATTAACTTCAAACAAGGAATGTATTCCAGAGTTGCTTTCCTTTCCAAGTACGTGACTCTGCATCTCACATGTGTGAGGATTATAACACTGAATTCTGCCTTTGGGGAAATTAATCTGACATTGCACTGAGTTCTCCATCAAGTTGAGTTGAACTTATTTTTTTTTAAATAAATTTATTTATTTATTTTACATTCTAATTGGCTTCCACATTGTTTTGCTTGTTTTTGTTTGTTTGTGTGTTTGTTTTGTGTTTGGGGTTTTTTTTTTAGTCAATTTTATTTTATTAGTCAGCTGTCTATAAAGATTCTTACATAATGAATTTGTAAAAAGATTTATTTTCGCTGAGGGTTTCAGGTGTTCTTGTCAATGGTTGTGTAGACCCTGACAAGTTCTGTTCAATGGTTGTGTAGACCTTCTGCATTTACAGCCTGTTGTGAAACCATGCAACATGGTAGGGCATGTAGTAGGACAATTCGATTCAAATCACAAACCAAATTGCAAAACAGAGTGAGAGCCAGAAGGCCAGGTCCTACAACATCCTTCAAGGGTAATCTTCCCTAAAGCCTTTCTATTGGGCTCTGCCTCTTAAACATCCTGCTGCTTACGAGCACCATCTTAACACATGGACCCTAACTCAAGATCTAAAATATAATAGGCATTATGAAGTTCAATTAGAGAAGCTACATTAGGATTAAGGTTAGTGGCCAATCAGAAGAAGTATAAGCAGGAATTTAATAAATATGTGCTTATTAATGATAGTATTTCAGTTCTTAGGAAGAGTTTAGAAAAACAGTTGAAAAACAAAATTATTTTTATAGATTTTTCTTTTGCTTCATTTTTTTAAGTATAGAACACATTTCTCTGGTGAAATTATACACACATATGTATAAAATCTTTGTAATTAGCATTAATTAAGAACTTGGAATATGGTTGGCTATATGCTAAGTGATGCATATATACTATTCTTCCAAGATGCTAAGTGCTTTGCATATATAACTTTGTATAATCTTCATGAGCATTGTAAAATTTGGTTGTAATTATCTGTACTAAATAGGAAAACAATGATTCATAAGTGGTAAGGTTTGTATCTGAACAAAAAATTTTGTATCCCAAATGAGCCACCTTTATAACGGCAAAGCTTCAATAGCCTTTTGGTAACCATTAGGATGCTTTCAGTAAAAGGATTCTAAGTGTCTTAGTCTCAGAAGGACTAAGGAAGTTAGGTTAAGTTTTTAATAGCTGCTACCTGAGTTTGCTTCTGGTAATTTCTATAGCATTTGTCTAGAAGTGCTCCTCTTATGATTTCATGGATAGAAAAGGGAAAAGGCTCTTTGGTGTGGCAACTTGGCAGAAGAATTCCTTTTCTGGCAAGTAGAGGACAAGAAGAGGTAAGAGGTCAGATTTCGGACTAAATCAAAGCTTATCATTTAGCCTTGATTGCTCTAGCATCTTTCTCCCGAGTGTCAATCATAGTCCAAAACATATTCTTGATGCTGTCTTCTTGAATGTAACATTCCAAAACCATCCAAATATCCAAGGCTTGAAATCCTGAAAGTCATAACCACGAAATCCTGAAGTCTGAAATCTAGAGAAAACACAGTCTTCACTGAAAGAGCCTGAGTATAAGAAGTAGGATGCTGAGTCCAGGGAGACTTTACTGTATTTTTAGTTGCACTGTGCTGGGAGGCTGGGGGGAGGGACAAATACTTAGAAACCTCTACGGTATTATTTTGGGAGTGTCTGGGTTTGGGTGTTTTTAGAGGTTAGTGTATCACTGCACTGGATGAGGTGGGCCAGCCACATAGGAAATAAAGGCGAATGTATCCTTGAGAAAAGACACATGGATCTGGAAAGCGTTCAACAAAAAGCATGACTAAAATGGATATAGGACTGGGCAGTGTGTCAGGCTCTTTAGGACGACCTCTGAGGATTGTTCATAAGCAATTCATGGGCTTCCACTTTTCATATGCTGAGATTTCTTTAAAGACTCAATTTTTGTTGCTGATTCCCTTTAGTTTTTCCCACTATTTTAAAATTAACTTTTACAATACTATATGCGTTGTATTTCATAGTTTCATCCTGTGATGGTTTGGATGAGAATGATTCCAGTAGGCTTAAGTGTTTGAATATTTTGTTCCCCACTTGGTGGAAACTGTTGGGAGTGATTAGGAGGTGTGTCCTTTTGGAGGAGGTGTGTCATAGGGGTGGGATTTGAGACTTAGCAAGCATCACACCATTCCTAGTGTGTTCTCTGCCTCCTGGTTGTAGAGGTGGGATCTCTCAGCTGCTGATACAGGTCCAAGACACCATGCCTTTGCTCTGGATAAAAAACAAAACAAACAAACAAAAGAACCAAAAACCACATAAAACAAAATTCTACACCTTTGGAACCCTCAGAACAAATAAACTCTTTCTTTTAAAACTAGCCTTGGTCATGGTGTTTTATCACAACAATAGAAAATGAACTAATGCACTTCACCTCCAATATGGGAGATATAAATTGTATGAAGAGTTCTAATTTGCCTTTTCAACCTTCATTCTGAAAGTGTCGTTATCTCTGTGTGAATAGTGGCATATAGAAAATGGTAAAACTCCTTGTCAAATGAGAGTTGTCCCCTCCCCTTTTATTTATTTATTTATTTATTTATTTATTTTTGGACATCTGAATGCCTTTGCATAGCTGATATAAGGTGTTGGCATCATGGCTTTTGATGGATGCCACTAAAAGATTTAGCAGACGACACACAATTACCAACCACACTGCAGTTTATTTAAGCATTTCACTTCTCATTTGTTGTTTCATCGGCATATACTCATTATATAAAATATGGCTCTCACTGTGGCATTTCATATGTGCATAGTAAGTACTCTTGTCGTATCTACTTCCCTTTGTTCTTGCCCCTTTCTATTTCCTCTCTTCCCAAGAACACCACGAAGTTAAATATAGGTTCTTTGAGGATACAGATCTAATATCTGTCATGGAGGGTCTGGCTCACTTGGCTTTAATATGGTGGTTTCTGCTTCTGTACATTTTCTTGCAAATACCACAATTTCGTTCTTCACACGTGACTACTTCTTTATCACTGAAGTTCATTTGCTTGTGCAGCTATACACCTGGCACTGACCTTAGTATACTTGAGTGTTTAGGCTCAGAGACATGGTCATGTTACTCTACTACATCATGATGCGAAACAGGTTGCAGGATGTCTGTGTATTTATTCTCCTCAAGGAAATCCATTTTAAAATGTAAAACAGGCATCTTTTAGAGAATCATTGTCATTTCCAGTGCTATATTTCTGGGATGTTGATGATTCAGGATTTAGAAGCTAAGGATTGGTAGACATAAGGCTTTTGATTTGAGCTTTTTGGCTGATGCCATTTGGGAGCATATCTCTGGGGATGACGGCCCAAACCCATTTCTGTTTTGTTACTACCTCAATCTGTGATAATCCCATGGAAAGGAAAGGGCCGGATATGATCAAGGGAATGTGGCTGCAGCTGAAAACTCTTCTCTGGGAAAGGAGGTGGTTGCTCACCAGGAACTTTGCTCACAAGCCAACTTTCCCTTGCACTAAGACGCTGTGCCAGGAGCACTGGTCTGAGAGCTAGGGAACAGAAAAGGCCTGCCAGATCCCCGATGCAACATCAAAGCTCTCCCAGGGCTTCTGCTGTCAGGAGCTCTGTTATTACTCCTCATGGTGATGCTCTAAGGTGAAGCACAGGTGCGGAATGCACAGCAGTGAGTGGCTTTTCAAAAGGCCAGTAATTGTCCCTGCTGCCAAGAATCATCCACAAATAGGAACTCTTTGGACTCTGTGTTATTTCAATGGTTGTTTGTGAGTGAAAACCCATCACAGTTCCTTCATTTTCCATGATATACAAGGTATAATTGTCAAGTTGTTCGACAACTGTCTTGGGAGAGATATCTATCCTTCCCCTAAAGTAAGGATCAGGCACCTAGAGCTTTGTAGCATAATTGAGTGTGTCTGTGAGTTGAGTCTTCAACACAGAGCAAGCAGGGTAGCTACTCTGACCCCCCTGAACCTTTCTCACTTTCCTTCATTGATCCTGCAAAACATTTCTTTTGCTCTGGAGAATAGAGAAAATTCTAATTTGAGACTTGAATTCCCAACCTGGAATCATGGCTTCCCTAGAAATGAGCAGCTCTCTTGTGGCTGTTGGCTTGTTCAGAGCCTCAGCTACCTTGGCTGTGAAATCTGGGCTGTATTCCCCTGTTTACAGCAAGGATGAAGTTGAGATGATCTGAGACAAGAACAGAAAGCTAACATCAGCCTAGCTCCAATGGTGTTCTGAGTGCCACCTGCAGGTTGGAGGTCGGGCTGGCTCTGCAGTGGTCTTGGCTCCCTGACCTGCATAAGTGTTCAGATCAAGAGAGTGGGGAGATCGAGGAGGGCTATAATTACAGTTTGGCACTTCACTCTTCTAATGCTTTTTGGGGATCAAGAATAGTAAACGACTCCCTAGTGTTTCTAACCTCTGAGCTATTCCCCGCCTTTGTCCCCTGTCCTGTATTCTTTAGATCAATATTTCTCAATCTTTCAAATCATGTGACCCTTTAACACAGTTCATCATGTTCTGGTCACCCCCATCCATTAAATTATTTTTTGGCTACTTCGTAACTATAATTTTGCTACTAATACAAATCATAATGTAAATATCTGGTATGTGACTCAACCAGGTTGAGAACTGCTGCTTAAAGCTCAAAGTTAAAATATTTTGGACCTGTTATGACACATAATATTCATTTAGTTGTATTTATTCTTTCCCTTAGAAACCTATTTATTATCTATGTATCTATATATGTGTCTATCTATGTATCTATATATTTATGTATCTGTATGTATGTACTATCTATCTATCTATCTATCTATCTATCTATCTATCTACCTATGTACCTATATATCTATCATATATCTATTATCTATCCATCTATTATTCTTGTGTCTATATGCACAAGCCTGAGTGAGTTTATGTGTGCCTTGTGTGTGCAGAAGCCTGAGGGGGCCTGAAGGGGTCATCAGATTCTCCTAGAATTAGAGTTACTGGTGGTTGTAAGCCATCTATGGGTCCAAGAATCAGTCCTAGGACTTCTGTAAGAGCAGCAAATGCTCTTAAGTGCAGAACTATCTCTCTAGTCCTGTTTGTTGGTATGTTTAGGGCATATTAGGGATGAAATGAGGTGAAAATAGGATACAGGAATTTAAATCATTTTCATACCACACTCTGAGAGATAATTTGCAGCCATCATTGGTTTGAGCGGTCTTTAAGGACACAACTTTAAAAAATACTGAAACACACAACCTCTTCCTGTCCTCCATTTTCTCTTCTTTGAGTGTTCTTATTCAATCTGTTTCTTTACTTTTTCTTTTCTCTCTCCATTTCTAAGTAAAGGATGTAAAGTTACATTTGTTGTAACACTTGTTTAGAAGGTATGAATGAAAAGAATGGGTTTGGCTATTCCTGGTTCATTGAGTGTTTAGAATAATGTTAGCAAATAAAATTACATATTGACAGTTTACTTAGACAAGCCAAGACTCAGTACTCAGTAAGTGTGGGTTTTATAAAATAGTAAGGAAATGTGATTTAGTGGTTTGCAATATATTGGTTGCAGTTGTATAACTGATGAGAGTCAGAGCATATTTTCTTAAAATAAGACTAAAATTGATGTCACATAATGACTCAAGAAAGGACAATAGATTGTAAATGTTCACTTCTATAGTAAGCCATCATACAGATAGGAACAGAATCAGCATTTACTCTTGTTTTTCAAGTGTATATTGTCCCTTCTTCAGCATCATTGGGTACAGTTTTGTTTTTGTTTTTGTTTTTTTTTTTGAAAAACAAGAGCAACACAGATTACCCTTCCCCCATTCCAGTTAGTCTATAACCAGCAAAGAAAGAGTCATTGTCAGCCAGTGATACCATAGTGAACATCTGGTTGATTAACAGATGTTGATGCCAAAATAGGTTGGGTTTGATCAACGATGTAATCAATCATGAAAGCCATAATTTTATCAAGGTTTAGACTGTTCCATTAAATAAAGATGGAATATGTCTGACGTTGAGATTTTTAAAAATGCTTTTCTCGACACAAGTATTTGTGCAGCATCTGCATGCATATAATTTTAGATGTGATTTTTAACATGTCCATATGGTAACTACCTTACATTAAAACAAGACAGTAGAGGAAAAAGGTGAGAATTTATATCTCTTATATTTGGGACAGGATTCACATGTAGTGTAGTTTTATGCATTTATGCATTAAGCAGAGAATATACAAATGTAGGCTAAGGACCAAGATTCAGTTAATTAGAAGGGAATTGTTTACTGAGTGTATTTTTTAATGTTTATGTATTCATATTATAGCATCTGACTGTGGATTTAGGTTTCTTCACTCTTATTGGACAAAAGAATTAGCAGGAAAACAACACAAAAAAATGAAACTGTAATGGGAACTGAAGAAAAATGAGAGTTTTTTTTCCTCTAAGAGGTTATCATAAAAATGACACAGATATTCAAGCAAAAGGAGAAGTTGCCTCAAAATAAGTTTTATAAGCACATTTCCCTATTCTAAAAGAGGGGTGAATGGGAAAAAATTATCTTTCATTTTAATTTCTAATCTTTGTCTCAAATCATATTAACCCATACATCTCAGTATGAATTTTTCAGAGAAGTGGGACTGACTTGGAAAAAGAGAGAAATGGAGAGACACTAAAAGAGACGCACATGGAGAGATTGATTTAATTTGGAATTAGTGTGTCTGATTGTAGAGGCTATCAGTGATATTCCTCATGGTGTGCTGGTGGGCCTGCGACCTGGAAATGCTTGATGTGGTAGGCTGAGCCAAAAGAGAGATGGTAATTTTCCTCCTTTTTGAGAATACCGGGTTGTGATAGGAACCTGTTTACTCTGCATCTACAGATTTCAAAGTTAGTTTGTCTGGAAAATACTTTCACTGCAAAATATCAACCAGTGCTTGATAGAAGAAATTTCTAGGTACCATGACCTTGCCAGTGTGGTGGTTTGAGTAAGAATGGTTCTCATAGATTCATACATTTTAATGCATAGTCATTAGGGATTGGCACTACTTGAGCAGGATTAGGAGGTATGGCCTGGCTGGAGGAATTGTGGCTTTTTGAAAGAACTGTGTCACTGAGGGTGGACTTCGAGGTATCAGAGGGCCTAATCCAGACCAGTGACTCTCTTCCTACTACCTGAGGATTTGAATGTAGATCTCTCAGCTACTTCTCAAGAACAATGTCTGCCTATATGTTGCCACACTCCCCCTATGATGATAATGAACTAAACACCTGAAACTGCAAGCCAGCCCCAATTAGGTGCTTTCTTTTGTAAGACTTGCTGTGGTCATGGTATCTCTTCATAGCAATAGACCGCTAAGACAGAAAGGTTTATGCAAAGTTAGTCAACACATCATTTAAAACATTTTCTTTTTTAAAGCTTACGTTTGTCTTTGCAAAGAGTGTTGGACCTTTTGTGCCTAAATATGGGGTGAGTGAGTGATGATTCCAGATATAATATCTGAGTTTCTAGCGCATTTCCATTTTGATAGATGAGTTCACCATCTAGGTCTGTTCATCTCCTTTTCAGTATCTACATGGAATGCTGCGTCCTAAAGTAGAAATAAAGGGGTTTGTCCACTATATTATCCTCCACTGTACAGAGGTTACATTTCAGTGTCAGGCTTGAGGACTATCTGAAGTCCTTTTATAATGAATATTGTTTTGGTTCTTGTAGCAATAGGACTCAGGTATTTATACAGGGTGCAGGTGCCATGCTCTGAACACCACTGTAGAATGACATAGGTTATAGTGACAGATAGTCCGTTCTGTTACATGTTGTGCCTAGAAAGTTACCATCCTACCTGCAACCTGTTATTATTTTTATATGGCTTTAGAATGCTGTATTTTTTGCAGAGCTGCAGGGCTTTTGAAAATGAATTCAGCTGACACACTGAATCGGGATGCAGCAAGATAGATGGCAGATTCATAGTCTAGCAAGTCAGGTGACTTGTATCAATTTAGTGTGTCAGCTAAAAAAAGTTTAAGTGAAAGAGAGAAAAAAAAGTTTTAAAAATTTCATCTTGGCTAAAATCAGGCTTAGGGAAACTTGTAATTAGAGTATGTTCACAATGTGATATTTTAGTTTAGTTGTAGATAACCATGTAGTTGATGCACACCTACAACATGGTTAAGTTTAAGGTGAGCTTCACCAGGATTTCCAGGCAAGTCTTATCAGCATTGGCAGGTCTTGTCTCAAATAAATGAGCCAAATAATGCTATGATGATGGTGATGGTGATGGTGATGGTGATGGTGATATTCAAGGTAAGATTCTGCACAGTTGAATGGACCATGACATATACAAGTAAGGGCCATCCCTAGGGTAAGGTCAAAGCAGGCTGGTTATTATACTTATATTATTAGTTGAAGGAACATAATATAAGTATCATTTTGTAATTCAAAGAATTGAATCCTGAGTTTTGTATGTGCTAGTAAAGTGCCCTTCCTTTGACCTACACCTTCATACTCAAACTGTACTAATTTGATGCAGCAAATAGTCCTCATGTAGTGCAGAATGTAAAACTGGATGGATCCTTCTAATATTCACTTACTTTTCAAATGAAAGCATAAATACATTTATCGTGTTAGCCGATTTTACTCATCTATTTACAAATCAGACTTGCTTGCTCTTTAGGATACAGTAATAAACTCAGCAAGAGAATTGGGAGTTTGTTGTCTCAGAGAGTAGATTCAAAACAAGTCACAAATATGGATACATTATAAATTGTACCGTGTCTCAGAAGGTAACCTTCTCTATTACAAATAAGGAAATAGGAGGGACTGCTAAGACTGGGGAAGATATGGTGGTGTGGGGAGTGGTTGGTTGCTCAGGGTGTGACTCATGGGACGGTGACATTTGAGGGAGGATGTGAAGTATGTGCTGAGGTTCACTACTGTACCCCTGTGGAGTTGTGGGAAAGCTGAAGTGCAAGCACTCAGGCTAGCTGGGTGCTAAAGATTCATGCATTGAAACTCATGCTTAGAGAGACATGAGGAACCACCAGCATTCAAGAAGGGAAGTAAAATCAGTAAATGTCTATTAAACGATGATGGACCAGTTGAGATTAGACTATAGAGGGCAATGGTAGACATGAGGAATCCTAGGTGCTGCTTCAAGGACCCAAGAAGGACAGGATGAGAGTTCTGTCTAGGGTCAGGGGAAGGAGACAGTGGTTGGGTTCTGGCTGTGTAGCAACTGAAAAGTAGAACCAGCCTTAAAAATTAGGTTTAGAGACAAAGCTAAGAGAAGCATAATGGTCAGGAATGACTCGAAGAATCTCGGTTTGTGGAACTGAAAAGATGGAACTGAAAACTTATCTGGATCAGTCTCAGGAAAGGGTGACCTGGTAGAGATGGTCTGGATTCAGATGTTGATGGGTGAAGTTGAAATGACTATCAGTAAGGGAGCTTCTGAGCAGGAATCAGGCCATGCAAGGTAAGATGCATAAAAAAGCACTGGGCTGTCATCCTGAAATATAGGCTTAACTGTACACAGTGGACAGCTATATATATATATATATGTGTGTGTGTGTGTGTGTGTATGTGTGTACTTATATACACATACGTATATATATATATTTAGCCAATTTGTCAAGGTTTCACGAAAACTTAAAAAATATCATTCCATTTGTATTCATTATGTTTAATTCATAATATTGGAATTTGGAATTGTGCAGGTATTTCTCCCTCAATTGAACTGATATAAGCAGAGAGTGAGACTAGCTTTTGTTGACTTGCTTTTCTGTTGTGCTTTGGTTTACTGCTTAGTAGCTTTGGTGATTTCCTTGGCTCGGTCAACAGCCATTTTGCCCTCTTTGAGGTGATTAGATATGAGTAGAGTACCTAAATCTAAGGATAAATTTGTGTGGAAATGCCACATTATTTTGTACAATGTATATAAGGTAGTGAAAAGCTAAATACTAATTTTTGTATTATTTATACTTGAAGATATCATCCTGATACCTAATCTTCTTTCTTTCTTTCTTTCTTTCTTTCTTTCTTTCTTTCTTTCTTTCTTTCTTTCTTTCTTTCTTTCTTTCTTTCTTTCTTTCTTTCTTGTTTTTTTTTTTTTTTTTTTGCTTCGAGTACATTAATTCATACTGGCTGAGCCTGTTACTCAGATCTTTGATTTACTGACTAAATTTCAGTTCATTTTATTGACTCAACAGAAAAACAAAAAAAAAATTCCATCTGTACCTGTATAGTCTCTATTATGAATTTCAGTTTTATCTATTTTTGCTTTTTGAATTTTTAAAAATTACATTTTATGTATTTACTGAGCTTTCAGGATTAGGTCTCTGTCTCCCGCTCACTCACTCGCTCTGTGTGTGTATGTATGTGTGTTGTATACAAGCAAAGGCACACATGGCATGGTGTATGTGTGTGTGTGTGTGTGTGTGTGTGTGTGTGTGTTCTGTGAGAGGACAGCTTGAGGAACAATTCAGTTCTCTTTTTCCATTATGTGTGTCTGGGGATCAAACTTATATCATCAGGCTTGGTGGAAATCTTTACTCTCTGAGCATCTCATTGTCCCTGCTTCATGCATTTTGAAATACTTTGTAGTTACAGATGCACTTTTAGGACTATTATGTATTTGCTCTAATTATCTTTCTGCTGCTGTGATAGAACACTATGACTTAAAAAGCAACCTAGTGGTGGAAAAAATGCATAGGTTTTATGCTCCCAGGTCAACAATACATCACTGAGGGAATTCAAAAAAGAAACTCAGAGCAGGAACTTGTAGCAGAGACCATGAAGGGATCATTCTCACTGGCTGGCTCACAGGCTTATCCACAAGCTCACGTTTAGCTAAGTTTTCATACAACTCATGACTACCTATCTAGGGATTGCACTGCCCACAGTAGGCTGAGCCTTCCTCCATAAATTAGTAAGCAAGAAAACTATGCCAAAAAGACATGCCCACAGTTCAATCTCACCTAGGCAATTCCTCAATCAATTCTTTCCTCCAAGATCACTCAAGGCACTGCTAAGTTGATAATTAAAGCTAACTAATACAATATTCATGAGTTCTTCCCCCCATTAACCAAGTGATCTATAATTAGTATGATTTAAATATTACTATGTGGTTTTGGTATATTATTCCACTTATCCAAGATCACATCCTTGTTCTAAAATCTAGTTCGTCTGAAATTTAGAAAGACTGTCTAGCTCTCTTTTGATTAGTGTGCATGCACACACACACACACACACACAAATTGTTACGTGGTCTTTCTATTTACTGAGTTTTTCTTGCAAGTTGTTCTTCAGTTGTTTTTATGTTCTTTCATTTAAATCTCTCTGTCTTAACTTTGGATTGTCTACATTTTATTTATTTATTTATTTTTAATGTTTATTCTTTAGTCTAATTTTTATTTTTTAAGATTTACTTATTTAACTGCTCATTTTATTATACCATTTTCCCCTCACTGACACTTTAAAAATGTTTCAAGTGACTTCATGGGACTTATATTATACTTCTCTTTATTACAAAGTGTAGTAAAATACTGATCTTGCCCAAAGAAATATTTAGCCTTTACAATGAATCCTAAAATGTCACTTCTCAATACTCGGAATGCCTTGCTTGGTAATCAGTGTACCTGCCTGGAAACTTTGAGTCATGTCAGGTAGCCCACTGTTGTGACAATGTGATCTATGTTGGAGTCTTGGAGCAGGCAAGTATTAGTTTGAACCTTGGAGAGGCTTGAGATGCTGAGAATTTACATGGGTGATTAGTCATCTTGATAACTAAAGTCTGGGAGCCAACTTGGAATGAGATTTCCAAGACTGCAATGTGCTGTGTGTTCTCACATGTAATTAATGGAAAAGATGGTGTTCCACTTAACTTAACTGAGAAAGGACATGGGAGACTGTGGTTCTGAACTCAGCTCTGTTATGTTTTTTCTTTGGCTAATTTTAATTTCTAGATTTATACTGCAATAAACTAGCCACGAGAATAATGGGTTCTCCAAGACCTGGCAAATTGCTGAGCCTGAAGCCGGTTTGATGTGTTACCAAGGAAATTGAAGTTTTCTTTGGGTTGTTAGTTTCATTATTAAAAGAATTTGAAAACAGATGTGGAAGGAAGCTCAAGGACCGTTTTATGAAAGTGTTAAGCGAAAACAGCAGTAGGACAGGCAAGCTGGAAACAGAGAAGATGCCAAGAGAAGGGAAGATGGAGAAAGTCACTTTTTTAAAGCAGGGCATGGAGGTCAAAGAAACAGTAAGAAAGTGCAGTACTGGGAGCCTGTTTATAAAGCCTTTAGGGTGGTATCAAAGAGAGCAGGAAGGAGGAAGGGAGAGAGGAAAGGAGGAAGGGAGAGAGGGAGGGAGAGAGGGAAAGAAGAAGGAAGGGAGAAAGGGAGAAAGGGAAAAAGGGAGAAAGGGAGAAAGGGAGAAAGGGAGAAAGGGATATATATATATATATATATATATATATATATATATATATATATAAATATATATATGGAGAGAGAGAGAGAGAGAGAGAGAGAGAGAGAGAGAGAGAGAGAGAGAGAGAGAGAGAGAGAGAGAGGCACTTGGGTCTGAGGTTCTGAGTTCTGAGAGGACCTTATTGTAGGCAGTGTGTCCCAGGACAAAACTTGCACCGGGTATACCTGGTTAGAAGTAGACTAAGGCTTTAAGTATTTTATATTACATATAGAAAGGGAAATTACTTTAAACAAGGGGAGTGAACTAGTGAGTTGGGAAAAAATAATTACAAAGACATTGGACACAAAGTTTACATATCCGTTTAAGGTCTTTACATAGTACCTCACCTCTCCTTTGTACTTCAGGCCTATCACACTCTGTTCTTCAGATGAAGCCCAGGTGAGGAAGCTGGGCTTCCTCTCCACACTCGCTGTGTTTATCTTGATACCTGCTCCCCTAGTGCCCATTCTCCTGCCACAGAAAGATCCTCAAGATTTGCAAACACTCTTACCTTTTTTTCAAACACTCTTATCTTTTTCATGGATGATAAAGAACTAAAACACAATAGTGCTGATTTCCCTCTTCACTTTTTTCTTTATTATTATTAGACATTTAAGTTTCATAAATGTCATTAGCTAAGAAAATGTACTAATGTACTGCTATTATTTTATTTTAGAAAACACAAAATCTTTCAAAGCTTTGCAAAATAAGTAAAACAACTTAAATGTTGATTTTTATTAAGGGCTTATGCTCCATATTTGCCAGTAAAAAATCTGTTTATTTAATTATGTATTTAGCTATTTCTGTCTTCTGTGATAATCAACTGATTCAGTTCAGAAAGAGGCCAGTTTTCATCTTTTGTAACACACACACACACACACACACACACACACACTGTGGCCATATTTTATTTTATCTTATTTTCTGATACCTCTATCAGATAAAAACATCACCCAAATTAAAAAATAGACAGAAAAAAATGCCTTTTATAAATAGAGTGCAAAACAATATCAACAACATTCTGGGGTGAAGTGTTACAGCTAAGGAGAGATTATACAACATGGTCAAGTACAGTTCAACTAACTCTAAGGTTGTCTTAACATGTGAAAGGTGATGGATTAGTATATTTTTTGTTAATTACTTTTATCAAAGCTGTGAAAAAATACCTGATTAAAAATGACTGAGAAAGCTGGACACCTGATTAAAAATGACTGGTGGCGCTCGACTTTAATCCAAGCACTTGGGAGGCAGAGGCAGGCAGATTTCTGAGTTTGAGGCCAGCCTGGTCTACAGAGTGAGTTCCAGGACAGCCAGGGTTATACAGAGAAACCCTGTCTCAAAAAACAAAAACCAAAAAAAAAAAAAAAAAAAAAAAAAAAGAAAGAAACTCTTAGCTCATGGTTTCAGAGAACACAGTCTTTTCTAGTGAGGGAAGTCAAGAACGCAGGTAAGGTGGTTATGCTGTGCTCTGAGTTAAGAAACAGAGTGTGAGAGAGACAGAGACAGACAGAGACAAACAGAGACAGAGAGTCAGAGAGACAAAGAGACACACAGAGAGAGAGACAGAGAGACAGAGATAGAGACAGAGACTGGTATTTTACTCCTTTTCTTCTCTTGATTTAGTTGGAATTCCAGCCCACATAATTGTGCTACCCACATTCATGATGAACCTTTCTATTTCAATCAAACCTCTCTGGAAGTGGCTTGAAAACATAACCAGAATCCATATTCATTTCAGTTGACCATCATGTTACTCATCATATATATCTTAACAATAAAGAAAGCATTTGAAAAACAAAAATACCCCAATCTGGCAGTGTAATAACAGTAAGTGCAGAAAATGCATTAGATAATCCTCAGTATTTTCCCACTAGAAATCGTCGGAGGTAGTAGGATTAGAAGTAGATTTCTTTAACCTGAGGAGAGGTGCGTATGAAAACACCACATCTACTCACATCTTAATGCTGAAACATTGGATGCTTTCCTCTTAGGCGAAGGAAAAGGCACATACACTTCATCTTATCACTCAATAGAACAATTGGGCATTGAAAATCAGTACGAGGTGCTCTGATTGGAAATGAAGAGCTGTAACCATCTTTAGACACAGAAATGTGGAACTGGAAAGTTTAAATTTGGGTGTGGAAAATAAGGGCAGGGTAGAGAGTGAAATACAGGGAGGTATAAATAACACTAAAGACTTTTTGAAGATATTATATGGAAGCCTGCTATTATAGATGCTTCAAAGTATATATTAAATGGAAGTATAATGGGGGCAACAATGGCCCCCCAGGACCCCACAAATAAAAGCCCCAGTTCCAAGTTGCTTACTTCATTTAGAGTCATAAGACGATGAGGTCCCATAAATTCCCAAGCACCATGCACTACTGACAATGCTCTTGGGGACAATGATCCTGGTTCTCCCCTAGAACTTTATAGAAAGACCCTGTTGCTAAAGGCCATACAAACTAGAGTTACAGAACATGGAATAACCAAGCTGGTGTCAGCCTGGAAGTTTTAACCCTACAGGGTAATTTTCATAATGTTGGTGCTAGAAGATGCTATACATACTCTCTGAGGGGAAAAATAATCATCATTGTCATCTACCTGTGGAACCTTGATAGCTACACTAATGACTTTCCTGGTAAGACATGCCCACTGATGCACTAGTGAGACAACCAGTACTGGAGTAACCAATCACTTTCTGACTTACCATTCCATTAGATGAAACCCATCCCTGGCACTAGTATAAGGCTAAGAGTTTGTGATTTGACATGTCATAGACCCAATAGGAGACTTCACTTCTTTTGCTGTGCCAAAGGGACACAGAATTAAACAAATACATAATAATTTGTCACGATAGTCATAGATTAATGCATCTGCCAACTTTCAACTGAAACTTCTGTTTGCAGATGATATCTCAAAACCTATAATTAACTAAAGTACATAAAATAAGAGGCTGTTGAGTGCTCAGCCTTATATTGAACATACATAATAGATTCCCCTTCCAAGGCATGGGAATCATTGATGAAGAGAGGCAGAAAGAGTATAATAGCCAGAGGGGGTGGATAGCTACAAGGGACTGATGTCTTCTGGACATAGTAGAGAAGCCATAGATATTAGGTAAAGAGAGTTTGTGACATTCACTATTCACGAGACCTCTGAAAGCCCAAGGCAGACCTTATCCCATTACAGAGAGTGGAGTTGGGAACCAATTACTTATTGGTAACTGATTGCTGCTGGAGAGGGAGAGACCATTTCCTTAAAGAGTCTATAGCCCATGTCAAATCAAGGATACTCCATTGAAGGGCACATATCCAAGAATATTAGATCAGCACAAATTAGTCTTGAAGAGGCTATGTTTTTGAAAGAGGAATATGAAGTTGAGTGAGAAGGGGAGGAGAAATGGATTTGGAAAGAGTTGAGGTTGAATATGATCACAACATAAGTAAAATCCTCAAAGAAGTAATTAAAAATAATTTTAAAAAATGAACTGAAAGCTTATTAGAACTAGCAAAATTTAGAAAGATACAAAAAGTCATTGTGCATCTAGAACTCACAATGATAAATGTGAAAATGAAAACAATGAAAGCACGAAAATGTTAAAGTTTTGTCAATCAAAGGATACCACCAGGAAAATGAAGTAATGACTCACAGATCAGACAAAAGTGCTTAAACCATATAATTGGCAAGTCACATGAATATAAAATATATAAAATAGTATTAGAACCCAACATTATAAATAAATAAATAAATGAATAAATCATTTAAAATTGATCAGAGGGGGTTTTAAAGAGGAGCAGTTGTTAGGAGTACTTGCTACTATTCCAGAGGGCCCGATTTTGATGCCCAGCAGATATGGTGGCTCCCAACTCTCTGTAACTATAGTGGGGAGAGCTAACATCTTATTCTGACATTGGCATTGCCACAGCACACATACATATATGTGGGCAAAACACTCATACACATAAAATTAAGATGAATATGTGTGTATTTGTGTGTGTGTGGGTTATCTAAAGATATCTTCAGACATTTTCCCAGATGATATAGAAAAGAGCAGTAACCACATGAAGAGAGATACCAGCATCAGGGGTAATAATTAGGGAAATGCATATTTAAGGCACAGGGAGAGACTATTCCCTTAGATGGCTGTAGTCCAAGAGATTGAAAACTGATTGATGGGAAAATTGTTGATAAATTAGAAGCCTCATTCCTGGACACCAAGAACAGACATGATGCAGCTACTTTGAAAGACTGGTAATTACTCAAAAAGTAAGACAGAGCTACCACTCGACCTAGCAATTCTACCTGAGAGTACCCGAGTTCCCCTTAAAAAGAACATGCTATAGAAATGTGTGTGACCCAGTCAGAATGGCTAGGATCAAAAACTCAGCAGACAGCAGGTGCTGGTGAGGATGTGAAGGAAGAGAAACATTCCTTCACTGCTGGTGGGATTGCAAGCTGGTACAACCACTCTGGAAATCAGTCTCAGCAGTTCCTCAGAAAACTGGACATAATATTACAGGAGGACCCTATTACTCCTGGGCATATACCCAGAGGATTCTCCAGCATGTAATAAGGACACATGCTCCACTATGTTCATAGCATCCCTCTTTATAACAGCCAGAAGTTGGAAAGAATCCAGATGTCCCTCAACGGAGGAACGGATACAAAAAATGTGGTATATTTACACAATAGAATACTACTCAGCTGTTAAAAACAAGGAATTCATGAAATTACTAGCAAATTGGTGGAACTGGAAAATATCATCTTGAGTGAGGTAACCCAATCACAAAAGAGCACACATGGTATGCACTCACTGATAAGTGGATATTAGCCCAGAAGCTTGAAATACCCAAGACACAATTCACATATCAAATGATGCTCAAGAAGAAGGAAGAACAAAGTCTGGATACCCTGGTCCTTCTAGAAGAGGGAACAAAATACCTGCAGAAAGAGTTACAGATACAAAGTGTGGAGCAGAGTCTGAGGGAAAGACCATCCAGAGACTGCCCCACCTAGTGATCCATCTCATATACAGTTATAAAACCCAAACATTATTATTGATGTCGCAAGAACTGGAGCCGGATATAGAGGTCACCTGGGAGGCTCTGCTAGTGCATAACAAATACAGAGGGGACACTCTCAGCCAGCCATTGAACTGAGCACAGGGTCCCCAATGGGGGAACTAGAGAAAGGACCCAAGGAGCTGAAGAGTGTCTTGCAGCACCATAGGAGGAACAACAGTATGAGCCACCTAGTACTCCCAGAGCTCTCAGGGACAAAAACATCAACCAGATAGTACACATGGTGTTACCCATGGCTCCAGAGGCATAGGCAGCAGAGGATGGCCTTGTTGGACATCAAAGGGAGGAGAAGCCTTTGGTCCTGGGAAGGCCCGTTGCAGCAGTGTAGGGGAATACCAGGACAGGGAAGCAGGAGAGGGTTGATTGGGGAATGAGGGAGGGAAGATGGGTTATGAGACTTTTCGGGGGGGTGGGCACCAGGAAAGGGGACAACATTTGAAATGTAAATAAAGAATTTATCTAATAAAAAGAAGAAAAAAAAAAGAGAAATGTGTGTAAGATGTAAGCATTCATAGCAATATTATACACCATAAATTACAAATGAACATTGGGCTGAGTGCCGTGAACTCAGTGAAGAAGTAGTGCAAGGAATGAAGGAGATGAGGAGGTTTGCAACCCCATAGAAAGAACAACATCAATCAACCAGATACCCCAAAGCTCCCAGGGACTAAACCGCTAAGCAATGAGTATACAATGGAGGGACCATGGCTTCAGCTGGGTATGTAGCTGAATATGTTGTCTTATTGGGCATCACTGAGAGTGGAGCCCCTTTGTCCTGTGGCGGCTCGATGACCCAGGGTAGAAGTATGCTAGGGTACTGAAGCAGGAGTGGGCGGGTAGGTGGGGGAGCACCCTCATAGAGGCAGGGGGAGGGGATAGCGGGTTTGTGGAGGGGAAACTGGAAAGGGGGATAACATTTGAAGTGTCAATAAATAAAATTGCCAATTTAAAAAAAAATAGCAAATGGAAACATCTGCTATAGGAACTAATGGTGCATGAATGTAATGTGAGGTGACTCAACCATAAATAGAAATGAGGAACTGATACACCCTGTCATATGTATGGACTCTGAAGACTGTTGCGTGAAAAAAAGGCAGTCAGAAAAGCTCTTAAAAGTGACACATAATTTTGTTTTTAATGAAGTGTCCACTGTAAGTGTATACATAGTCTGAAAGCAGGTCAAGAGCTGGGTAGGAAGGTGGGACAAATTGTTGGTTATGACTAAATGGATCATTGGTTATATCTAAATGACACATATCTAAATGATAGTTTCTTTTCTGGCTCATCATAAGGCTCTAAAACGGACTGTAGAAGGAAGGCTATACAACTCGTGTGTACACTCACTTTAAGCGGCTTAGTTGCATATTAGATAATAGTTTAGAGAACTCACTATGAAACAGTCTTCTGATTTTACCCTGCTCTTGTGTTCAGGGAGAGCATTGTTGTATCTTACTGTTTTGCTTCTAGCTCCTATCCTATCAACAATGCCTGTTTTTAGAACCAGGTAAGAACCTATGGGGAAGGACCTGCTCATCTTTTATCTGAGACCTCTTTATATTTTATTTTTATGAGGGGGCATGTATAATTTTCACCAATTTCTTGGGATTCTGATTTGTATCATTTTATCTACTGGGATGATGAATTTTCCTCCTGGCCTTGACTACAGAAGTCAGTCTGCATATTTTATCTGTCATCCATCTTGGGTCCTTTGGACTTTGATAGGTTTAGAAAATGCCTATATAGACTTTTCTCATAGGTAAAATAAATGCAGCCTATTATTAAAGCAAGCATTTCAGAGGAATTAATTCCTATAGTTTAGGCAGCTAGGAACCATGTTCCCACTCTTTGAGATAGGTACTTGTTCTGTGTCCTAAACTGGCTGTGCAAGCCACGTTTCTTCCTGTTTCCTGAGCTCTGGGATTATAGGAATATCTCACTTACCTCTCTGGCCGTGTCTTTAGAATTTTCTGTTCTGAGAGTTGTATTTTCCTAGTTTTCATATTTTTCCTGGTTTGCGCAGACTTTTATTGCAGGTAGTAAGAACTTTGTGTGATAGACACATAAGCACTAGGTTTGTCGTCTATCCTGGTACAAGGTTAGATATTTGTCATTTGCATACTAATCTTTTCTTTTTGATTTTGGCATAGATGATGATATATAATGTAATATCTGTTTCCTATCTGATTTGCATTTCTTGATATGAATAAAAGTTTTCCCCTTGTCTTGGATTTTAAATATGTAAGATCTGAGATGTTTCTGAAGATGATTTTACTATTACTCATAAAAATGAAAAGTATAATGTATTAACAGTTTTTGCACATGCTGTAATAGAGGGAAGCAATTTTGCTTTTCTCCTGGAATTTTTTTATAATAGAATTTGGTTATTTTATCTAGTATTTCTTACATATTCTTCATCCTATTCTTCCTTGGCTTTCTAGACTACTATTAATCATTTAGTATATCACATGATCTTTAAAGATATTTTTATAGAATATCAGGTCAAATGACTTGAATATTTGTCCTATACCTTGTGGCTAATATTTGCTTTCAGTTTCTCAGTGTATTTGTTCACCTTCCAATGTATTTGTTGCTAGGAAAAGATACATAGTATATAATAAAAGGGAAGACTGAAGAGCAATATTAATGCCTAGCTTGCCCTTTAAGCTAT
Organism: Apodemus sylvaticus; assembly: GCF_947179515.1. NCBI lineage: Eukaryota > Metazoa > Chordata > Mammalia > Rodentia > Muridae > Apodemus > Apodemus sylvaticus. The sequence continues at coordinate 26,684,320 of NC_067489.1, forward strand.
GTAAAATCGGGTCAGCTGATTGGGAGTAGGGCTTCAGCTGTGGGTTCTGAAGAGGATGGGCTAGGTAGCTCATGCTTCTGCTATACCACTCCTGGGCATATACCCAGAGGATTCCCCACCATGTAATAAGGATACATGCTCTACTATGTTCATAGCAGCCCATTTATAATTGCCAGATGCTGGAAAGAACCCAGGTATCCCTCAACAGAAGAGTGGATGCAAAAAATGTGGTATATCTACACAATGGAGTACTATTCAGCCATTAGAAACAATGAATTCATGAAATTCTTAGGCAAATGGATGGAGCTAGAGAACATCATACTAAGTGAGGTAACCCAGACTCAAAAGGTGAATCATGGTATGCACTCACTAATAAGTGGTTATTAACCTAGACAACTGGAATACCCAAAACATAATCCACACATCAAATGAGATACAAGAAGAAAGGAGGAGTGGTCCCTGGTTCTGGAAAGACTCAGTGAAACAGTATTCGGCAAAACCAGAACGGGGAACTGGGAAGGGGTGGGAGGGAGGACAGGGGAAGAGAAGGGGGCTTACGGGACTTTCGGAGAGTGGGGGGGGGGCTAGAAAAGGGGAAATCATTTGAAATGTAAATAAATTATATCGAATAAAAAAAATTAAAAAAAAAAAAAAAAGAACAAGCAACTGGGAACTCTTGGTGCCAAAGCTGTCACACTCATATTTTGCTGAGCATTTTTTTTATTTTTTTATTTTTTCAACACTGAGGGAATAAGAAAATCAAGAAACAAATGAGATGCAAAATAAATAGTTCATACAAATTAAAGTTAAATGCTTTTGAGAACCCTCCATACATTTGACATATAGAAGACATGCACACAAATCTATAAAGAAGATAAACACTATATTAATTGTACTATAGTGAATCCCAGGACCTGAGGGTTTTTTTTTTTTTTGTATCTGAAAATTAGAAATAATGTTAGTCAGTTTTGTCCTTATATTGTTTCTGTAAATTCTGTTTGACTTTGAAGCTGATGTGTCCAGCAATCTTCACTCCAGTGGGCAGGGGAATGCAGTTTAGGTTAAGAGCTACATGTGGCATTACTTCATTCAGTATTCTTCAAATTCAACTTAACATGGAATCCTTTTCCTCAAGAGCTGTATGCCTAGCTTTAAATGCTACTCACACAGCACACACAGAATATATTAGAGAAGGAAGGTAGAGCAGGAGAGAGGAAAGAAGAAAGGAAAGGAGGGAGGAAGCAAAAGAATGGGGGCCTTTACTGGGCAAACAAGAAACTAAGAAAGTAGAAATTGTCCCTGGAAACACATAATACTTTTGGGGGGAGTCATTTCTGCTCAAAATAGGGAAATTATTTAAAAGAGGTATGTCTAGATTCCTATAAGGTTCACATTTTTTCACTGCCAATATTATATTGATTCTGGAAAGAAGGAGGAAAAATGTAATGGTCTAGTTAAAATTTTCAGTGCCCTTTCCAGTAATGTCCTGATTAAGTCACCATTCATTTTTATTTCTGTCACCCACATTATTTTTCTTTGAGGCTGACATTTGGTGTTTGGATTACCTTAAAACAAATCTCTTTCATGCCTCCCACTTTTCAAATCTCATTGTCTGCTAAGAGGCTCAGCATTACCTGACTAGAAAAATGGTCATCACGTGTCTTACCTTTTGGGGACAAATTCTAGTTAGCTCTCCATCATCAGAAAATGTGGAATGCATATTGAGATAGAAAACCTGGAATTCAATTTACAAAACATTGCCATTTCTTTTCATATGAATAAGTATCTGTGAAAATCAGTGATAAATATTACATATAAGCTTTTGATAAAATTCAGCATCCTTTCATGCTAAAAGTCTTGGAAAGGTCAGGAATTCAAGGCCCATATCTAAACATAGTAAAAGCAATATACAGCAAACCGGTAGCCAACATCAAACTAAATGTAGAGAAACTTGAAGCAATCCCACTAAAATCAGGGACTAGACAAGGCTGCCCCCTCTCTCCATATCTTTTCAATATAGTTCTTGAAGTCCTAGCTAGAGCAATTAGACAACATAAGGAAGTCAAAGGGATACAAATTGGAAAGGAAGAAGTCAAACTATCACTATTTGCAGATGATATGATAGTATACTTAAGTGACCCTAAAAACTCTACTAGAGAACTCCTACAGCTGATAAACAACTTCAGCAAAGTGGCTGGCTACAAAATCAATGCATGCAAATCAGTAGCCTTTATATATTCAAAGGATAAGCAGACTGAGAAAGAAATTAGGGAAGTGACTCCCTTCACAATAGCTACAAACAGCATAAAGTATCTTGGGGTGAGTCTAACCAAACAAGTGAAAGACCTACATGACAAGAACTTCAGATCTCTGAAGAAGGAAATCGAAGAAGATCTCAGAAAATGGAAAAATCTTCCATGCTCATGGATTGGCAGGATTAATATAGTTAAAATGTCCATCTTGCCAAAGGCAATCTACAGATTCAATGCTATCCCCATAAAAATCCCAACCCAGTTCTTCATAGAGATAGAAAGAGTAATCCTCAAATTCATCTGGAATAACAAAAAACCCAGGATAGTTAAACTATTCTCAATAGTAAAAAAAACTTCAGGGGGATTCAGTATCCCAGACTTTAAACTTTACTACAGAGCAATAGTGATAAAAACTGCATGGTATTGGTACAATGTCAGACAAGCGGATCAATGGAATAGGATTGAAGTCCCAGAAATGAACCAACACACCTATGGTCACTGGTCACTTGATCTTCGACAAAGGAGCTGAAAGCATCCAGTGGAAAAAAGATAGTCTTTCCAACAAATGGTGCTGTTTCAATTGGAGGTCAGCATGCAGAAGAATGCGAATCGAACCATTCTTATCTCCTTGTACTAAGCTCAACTCCAAATGGATCAAGGACCTCCACATAAAACCTGACACACTGAAACTAATCGAAAAGAAACTGGGGAAGACCCTTGAGGACATGGGCACAGGGGAAAAGTTCCTGAATAGAACATCAATAACTTATGTTCTAAGATCAAGAATTGACAAATGGGACCTCATAAAACTACAAAGTTTCTGTAAGGCAAAGGACACTGTTAAAAGGACAAAAACGTCAACCAACAGATTGTGAAAGGATCTTGACCAACCCTAAATCTGACAGAGGGCTAATATCTAATATATACAAAGAACTCAAGAAGGTAGAACCCAGAGAACCAAATAACCCCATTAAAAGTGGATTACGGAGCTAAACAAAGAATTTTCACATGAAGAAATTCGAAGAGCTGAGAAACACCTTAAGAAATGTTCAACCTCATTAATCATTAGGGAAATGCAAATCAAAACAACCCTGAGAGAATGGCTAAGGTCAAAAACTCAGGAGACAGCAGGTGCTGGCGAGGATGTGGAGAAAGAGGAACACTCCTCCACTGCTGGTGGGATTGCAAGACGGTGCAATCACTTTGGAAATCAGTCTGGCGGTTCCTCAGAAAACTGGGCATGACACTTCCTGAGGACCCTGTTATACCACTCCTGGGCGTATACTCAGAGGATTCTTCAGCATGCAATAAGGATACATGCTCCACTATGTTCATAGCAGCCCTATTTGTAGTAGCCAGAAGCTGGAAAGAACCCAGGTGTTCCTCAATGGAGGAATGGATACAAAAAATGTGGTATATTTACACAATGGAGTACTATTCAGCCATTAGAAACAATGAATTCATGAAATTCTTAGACAAATGGATGGAGCTGGAGAACATCATACTAAGTGAGGTAACACAGTCTCAAAAGATCAATCATGGTATGCACTCACTGATAAGTGGATATTAGCCTAGAAACTTTGAATACCCAAGACATAATCCACATATTAAATGATGTCCAAAAAGAATGGAGGAGTGGCCCTTGGTTATGGAAAGACTCAGTGCAAGAGTATAGGGGAATTCCAGAACAGGGAAGCGGGAAGGGGCAGATGGAGGAACAGGGGGAGGGAAGAGGGCTTATGGGACTTGCGGGGAATGGGGACCCAGTAAAGGGGAAATCATTTGAAATGTAAATAAAAAATATATTAATAAAAAAAGAAAAAAAGAAAAAAAAGAAAAAAAAGAAAATCAGTTTATATGTAATATTTATACTTGCGTCTTCAACAGTGCAAAGCTTTGCTTAGAAATGTTATGTCCATATATGTAAAATAATTAGCATCTACTCTGGTTGAAATTTAGGTAGCTAAGATGTGGTGGGTACAATGTATAAATATTGTAAGATATAACAAACCCATGGAAGTTTCTTTTTCTATGAATTTTTATACCTCAGGATGAGTCCACTTGGTTGAGTTCGGAAAGCCATATTAATTTTTAAGACGTTTTTCTTTCCCCCAATCTCTCAGGGTTCTATATTTTCAGAGAGGAAAATAATTTCTCCAATAAACACAAGGATTTATACACACGGGGGCAGGGGGATGGAAACATGCCACAATCTACTGGGAGTCTTGACCTTTGATTTCCAGTCTATGACTATTTCTCCACAATCTCCTTTTCCTCTGGTTTCTTTCTTTGAGCCTTGTATTTTGGAGATACTCAACGAGGAAACTTTACTGCTTTCCATGGGTCACCTTTGGTCACTGCAAGGAAAGTGGGTTGGCCAAATCACTCAGCGCTTACCCATCTCTTAACTGAGCAGATAGATGTTTAAGGCACGACTTGGACAGATGATGAAATTCAGACTGATGGTGGTGGCTGAATTGGAGCCAGCTTGCTTCTTCCCCTCAGCCTTGGTTTATAACCAATCCCCCTTTCATTTGTACTTCATTGGCTACAAAACTTACAGATTAAAACTTTTCCATTTGTGTTCCCTTTTCATTCAAGTAAATTTTATGTAATCCTGCATATGTGGGTATAAAATATAAGCATATAGTCAAAGGTTAGCTAACAATAATCATAAAGAAATTTATTTTAAAAGAATTTTAACTATACATATAACTTTATTATTTTTTAAGGATTAAATCAACATTTTATTGATTGTAATGATACTTCTTTATATAAATAATCAAATCTTGGTTAAGCATTTAATGCTGTAAGTTATAAAACATCTTTCACGATTTTTTGAAGTTGATTAATATTTTGATTTTATGGTTGCCAGTGCTGAGAATGTCACTTTGCATAGTATAAAATGGCAGAAGTATGCTTAGGGATATTCTGGATATTGCGGGAAATTCTTCCCTGAGCCTAAAGCCAAGTTTATTTAACATTTTTAAAATGAAACTCCAGTCAGAAACTCAAGTGACAATTCTGAAAATCAAACATTCTAAAACATAATACAATCCAAAGATATACTAATTTGACACTTACATGCTGAGGAATTACAATAGGGAAATACAAAAGTCTTTGTTTTGTTTTCTGTAATTAAATCATCATGTTTCTACAAGAGCAGAAAGCTGTGTATGCATAGCAAATATACTGAAATTCAGAATACACAATAGTCTCAGTTATCAGGATAACAGTATATATGTTTGTTTAGGTGCAGAATAGGTGAACTCTGACAAAAATATCTTTGATTCATTACATATTTGATATTTTATTTCATTTTTGGCACTGTGAATTACAAGTTCAGAAACCTCTACTGTTACCAAATGTTTCATGGCCCCCACCTTCATCTGTGTGACCAGATACAGAGGCACAATTTACAACTTAAGAAACCATACTTCTTGGATTGCTTTGTTATAAGACTTTCATTTTGCTTTTATTTTTATATTTATTTACTATTTATTTATCTCTTGCTCATTCTCTCTCTCTCTCTCTCTCTCTCTCTCTCTCTCTCTCTGTGTGTGTGTGTGTGTTTGTGTATGTGTGAGTGCTGAGAAGCACATATGTGGATATGTAAGTGTATATATGTGCATGGGTGTGTTCATGCTTGAGGAAAACAGAGGTCAACTTTTGGTGTCATTTCTCAGATATAATATGATTGGTGTTTTAAGATAGACTCTCCATTTGGCCTGAAACCAGGCCATTTCTCCTATGCAAGAAGGTTTATCTCTTTGGCCAGTGAACCCCTGGTGTCTACTTCTCTTGACCTACCCAGAGCTGGGATTATAATTAGGTGCATGCTTGCCTTTTCTATATCTGTCCTAGAGATAGATACAATTCAGGCATTCCTGCTTGCAAAGCAAACACATCTGTGATTGAGCATCAACCAGGTCTTGTTTGTCTTTAGTCTTTGATTGACATGTTATTTTGCATATATTTATAAGGGACAATCTGATGTGTTGATATATGCATATATATATATATTATATGTACATATGTATTGTATACATACATACACAACACAGGTTGTAGAAAATGGTATAAAAAGGGATTTCAGCTGGGCCTATTGGGTTCTTTATTTTATTACTCTTTTGTAATTGAAAATAGAAATAGATATTTTCTCCATAGGTTGTTTCTATTAAGGAAATTATTCGTTCTTTCTTTCTCTTTCTTTCTTTCTTTCTTTCTTTCTTCTTTCTTTCTTTCTTTCTTTCTTTCTTTCTTTCTTTCTTTCTTTCTCTTTCTTTTCAATTTGGTATATTCCAGCATGCCTTTATGATTCTCTTAAAGAATTTCTTATTATCTATTGTCAGGTCTTCTCCCCTTTTCACGTCTTATTTTGCTAATTTGGTTCATCTTTCTCCACCTTTATTTAATTTGGCTGTTTGTCAATCTCATTGAGTTACTTAAAAAAACCAACCAACCAGCCAAACAAACAAACAAAAAATAAAACCCCTCTCACATAAGCCCCCTTCCTTCCCCCTGCTCTTCCACCCACCCCTTCCCACTTCCCTGTTCTGGTTTTGCTTATATTGCTACACAGGGGGCTTATGTGACTTTCGGGGAGTGGGGGGCCAGAAGGGGGGAAATCATTTGAAATGTAAATAAAAAATATATTGAATTAAAAAAAAAGAAAAACAAAAAAACAAAAAAAACCCTCTCTTAGTTTCATTTATTCTTTGTATTATTTTGTTTGTTGTGTGTTTGTATTTGTTTGTATTTTATTGATTTCAGCTCTGAGTTTGCTAATTTGATTATTTCTTGAGTCTACTCCTTTTGGGTACACTTACATTTTGTTCTCCAGTTTCCAGGTGGTCTCTATTAAGTACCTAATATAAGATACATGAGATCCATTCCCCCCTCTCCCCTTTTTCTATGCTGACACTTGGTGCTATGAACTTCCTCTTAGAACCACTTCAAATGCATCTGGTCAGTTTCTGTATGAACATGTAAGTTAATTATTATTCAATTGCCTTTAATTTCTGTATTGACTCACCTTTTATTCAACATAGAGCTGCTCAGTTTGTATTCTTTCTGTTGTTTTAATCTCGTTGAAATCCAGATTTAACACATAGCTAGCCTATAGAATGCAGGGTGCGACTTTAATTGTATTGTTTCTTTTGAGCTTTGCTTTGTGCTATGTTTGGCATGGCCTTGGTGGGGAATAATGACATGCTTCCTGCCTCTGGGACAGTGCCAGAGGATGTAAGCCTCTGCAAGTGTTTATGACTGCCATGGATCTAAGGCTTGTGGGTATAATAATACACATATTTTACATTTTTCTTTTTAAAAATGTCTTCCCTGTTAAAATTACTGACTCCATGATAAGCAGAGACAATAAGAGTGTGGGAACTGAAGGTGTGGTTTACATCTTAGGGAAATGGTAAATGCTGTGGAAAAAAAACTGCAAAACATGAGTTCAAAAGTATATAATTTCTCAAAAAATAAGGAAGAAATATGAAGTATGTAAGGGACTTCATGAATCTAAAAGAAAAGCAGCTGTCCAGTGAGCCAACTTGTTAGAAAAATACTAAGGAAGGAGATAAAGAGATTAGGGAGCAGTGATGGAAGGAGACCCCACCCAGCTAAGATTTTTGTTTATATTTGCAAAAGCAGACAAATTCCTGAGTTCTGAGTCTGCCTGGGGCAGAGCAAGGTTAGTCCCAGTTGTAGTAGACATGGTAACTTCAGGAAGTCAGCCCACCCAGCTAGCTTATTGTTTGTGCCTAACAGAGGAAGGCAAATCTCTGAATTCTTTTGCAGTGTTCAAAGAAAAATGCTCAAAGAAAAATGCGTTCTTGCAGTTTCCTAAGAATAATGAGCTGGGGTCATGAGATTCTGATTCATAGGATAATCAAAAGGAAACCTGAAGTAAATGACTGGATTGATATGTAAAATAAAAAACAAAACTGATGATCTGTAGGCTATATAGAGAAATTTTTTGAATAGGAAGAGAGAATCCCTTGGAGAACTGTCTTGAGTGAGCTATCTGGAGATCAAGAAAGTAGATTAGAGAAAAAGAAAGCAAAACAGAGAAAACAGGTTAGAAAGCTGTCTCCTGCAGAACATAAAATACGAGGTTGTACCCACTATTGCACTTTGAGTTGTTTATTTCTCCACTTCTAGATAGACACCCTTTCCTCAGAACTCCTCACCAACCCTAGGCTGGTCTTTGGCAGCTTTGCTTTTAACTATGAGGTCAATTTTCAGTTAAGTTCTGTGAGTTTCTGAGAAGATTGTAGATGGTATTTTCTTTTTTATTTGGATAAAATTTTCCATAAATATATGTTGGATCTAACTGGTTTAAGATGTCAGTAATCTGCAGTATTTCTGTTTAATTTTTGTCTAGATGAGTTATTGAAGCTATGCATGATTACTGTCTGAGGGTTAATATGTGATTTGGACTGTGTTTCAGGTTTTTGTTTGTTTGTTTTCATTTTGTTTTGTTTTAGAGGCTGGGTGCCCTTGTATTAGGAGAGTAGATGTTCAGAATTACATTGTACTTGTGGATTGTTTTCTTTGATGAGCATTTATTGTCCTTCCCTATCTTGCCCTGGGAGTTTTATTTTGATATCTATTTTGTCAGATATTAAAATGGATACACTGACTTAATTCTTAGTTCCATTTGTTTGTAATATCTTTTTTTTGTTTGTTTAAAATTTTTTTTTATTCGATATATTTTTAATTTACATTTCAAATGATTTCCCCTTTTCTAGCCCCCCTACTCCCCGAAAGTCCCGTAAGCCCCCTTCTCTCCCCCTGTCCTCCCACCCACCCCGTCCCACTTCCCTGTTCTGGTTTTGCTGAATACTGCTTCACTGAGTCTTTCCAGAACAAGGGGCCACTCTTCCTTTCTTCTTGTACCTCATTTGATGTGTAGATTATGTTTTGGGTATTCCAGTTTTCTAGGTTAATATCCACTTATTAGTGAGTGCATACCATGATTCACCTTTTGAGTCTGGGTTACCTCACTTAGTATGATGTTCTCTAGCTCCATCCATTTGCCTAAGAATTTCATGAATTCATTGTTTCTAATGGCTGAATAGTACTCCATTGTGTACATATACCACATTTTTTGCATCCACTCTTCTGTTAAGGGATACCTGGGTTCTTTCCAGCATCTGGCAATTATAAATAGGGCTGCTATGAACATAGTATAGCATGTATCCTTATTACATGGTGGGGAATCCTCTGGGTATATGCCCAGGAGTAGCATAGCAGGATCTTCTGGAAGTGAGGTGCCCAGTTTTCGGAGGAACCGCCAGACTGATTTCCAGAGTGGTTGTACCAATTTGCAACCTCACCAGCAGTGGAGGAGTGTTCCTCTTTCTCCACACCCTCTCCAACACCTGCTGTCTCCTGAATTTTTAATCTTAGCCATTCTGACTGGTGTAAGGTGAAATCTCAGGGTTGTTTTGATTTGCATTTCCCTAATGACTAATGAAGTTGAGCATTTTTTAAGATGCTTCTCCACCATCTGAAGTTCTTCAGGTGAGAATTCTTTGTTTAACTCTGTACCCCATTTTTTAATAGGGTTGTTCAATTTTCTGGAGTCTAACTTCTTGAGTTCTTTATATATATTGGATATTAGCCCTCTATCTGATGTAGGATTGGTAAAGATCTTTTCCCAATTTGTTGGCTGCCGATTTGTCCTCTTGATGGTGTCCTTTGCCTTACAGAAACTTTGTAATTTTATGAGGTCCCATTTGTCAACTCTTGCTCTTAGAGCATACGCTATTGGTGTTCTGTTCAGAAACTTTCTCCCTGTACCGATGTCCTCAAGGATCTTCCCCAGTTTCTTTTCTATTAGCTTCAGAGTGTCTGGCTTTATGTGGAGGTCCTTGATCCATTTGGATTTGAGCTTAGTACAAGGAGACAAGGATGGATCAATTCCCATTCTTTTTTTTTTTTTTTTTTATGTGAACATTGTCTGACAAAGAATTTCTTTTTTCTTTTTTTTTTTTTTAGAATTTTTTTTATTCGATCTAATTTATTTACATTTCAAATGATTTCCCCTTTTCTAGCCCCCCACCCCCCGAAAGTCCCGTAAGCCCCCTTCTCTTCCCCTGTCCTCCCACCCACCCCTTCCCACTTCCCCGTTCTGGTTTTGCTGAATACTGTTTCACTGAGTTTTTCCAGAACCAGGGGCCACTCCTCCTTTTTTCTTGTACCTCATTTGATGTGTGGATTATGTTTTGGGTATTCCAGTTTTCTAGGTTAATATCCACTTATTAGTGAGTGCATACCATGATTCACCTTTTGAGTCTGGGTTACCTCACTTAGTATGATATTCTCTAGCTCCATCCATTTGCCTAAGAATTTCATGAATTCATTGTTTCTAATGGCTGAATAGTACTCCATTGTGTAGATATATCACATTTTTTGCATCCACTCTTCTGTTGAGGGATACCTGGGTTCTTTCCAGCATCTGGCAATTATGAATAGGGCTGCTATGAACATAGTAGAACATGTATCCTTATTACATGGTGGGGAGTCTTCTGGATATATGCCCAGGAGTGGTATAGCAGGATCTTCTGGAAGTGAGGTGCCCAGTTTTCGGAAGAACCGCCAGACTGATTTCCAGAGTGGTTGTACCAATTTGCAACCCCACCAGCAGTGGAGGAGTGTTCCTCTTTCTCCACACCCTCTCCAACACCTGCTGTCTCCTGAATTTTTAATCTTAGCCATTCTGACTGGTGTAAGATGAAATCTCAGGGTTGTTTTGATTTGCATTTCCCTAATGACTAATGAAGTTGAGCATTTTTTAAGATGCTTCTCCACCATCCGAAGTTCTTCAGGTGAGAATTCTTTGTTTAACTCTGTACCCCATTTTTAATAGGGTTGTTTGGTTTTCTGGAGTCTAACTTCTTGAGTTCTTTATATATATTGGATATTAGCCCTCTATCTGATGTAGGATTGGTGAAGATCTTTTCCCAATTTGTTGGTTGCCGATTTGTCCTCTGGATAGTGTCCTTTGCCTTACAGAAACTTTGTAATTTTATGAGGTCCCATTTGTCAATTCTTGCTCTTAGATCATACGCTATTGGTGTTCTGTTCAGAAACTTTCTCCCTGTACCGATGTCCTCAAGGGTCTTCCCCAGTTTCTTTTCTATTAGCTTCAGAGTGTCTGGCTTTATGTGGAGGTCCTTGATCCATTTGGATTTGAGCTTAGTACAAGGAGACAAGGATGGATCAATTCGCATTCTTCTGCATGCTGACCTCCAGTTGAACCAGCACCATTTGTTGAAAAGGCTATCTTTTTTCCATTGGATGTTTTCAGCCTCTTTGTCGAGGATCAAGTGGCCATAGGTGTGTGGGTTCAT